>NC_133429.1:0-96482 GCF_011762505.2 Arvicanthis niloticus
TTGGTGGACAGTGGGAAAGATGTCCATGCTGTGGACTGTGGGGAGGTTCACTCTGTAGTGAACATTGGGGAGGATGTCCCTGTGGTGGACAGTGAAAAGGATGTCACTGTGGTGCACATTGGTCAGGATGACCCTGTTGTGCACAGGAGGATGTCCCTGTGGTGAACAGTGGGAAGGACGTCACTGTGCTGGACATTGGTGAAGATGACCCTGTGGTGGACAGTTTTATGGATGTTTTTGTGGTACACAGGAGGACATCCCTGTGGTGGACAGTGCAGAGGACCTCTCTCTGATGAACAGTGTTGCAGAAATCCCTGTGGTGGACAGTTGGATGGACCTCCCTGTGGTGGACAGTGTGTCAAATGTCCCTGTAGTAGACAGTGGGGAGGACATCCCTGTGCTAAACTGTGGTAATAATGTCCTTTTTGTGTACAGTGGAAGGATTTCCATGTTGTGGACAAGGGGAGTAGGTTCCTATGGTGGACAGTGGGGAAGACCTCCCTGTGGTGGACAGTGTGGCAGAAATCCCTGTGGTGGACAGTTGGATGGACTTCCCTGTGGTGGACAGTGTGTCGAATGTCCCTGTAGTGGACAGTGGGGAGGACATCCCTTTGCTAAACTGTGGGAATCATGTACTTTTTGTGTACAGTGGAAGGATGTTCATGTTGTGGACAAGGGGAGTAGGTCCCTATGGTGGACAGTGGGGAGGACCTCCCTGTGGTGGACATGGGAAGGATGTCTCTGTGGTGAACAGTGGAGAGGACATCCCTGTTTAAAGTGGGGAGTACATACTTGTGTTCGACAGTGGGGAGGACATCTCTGTGGTTGAGAGTGGGAAGAATGTCCCTGTGGTGGACAGCGGAAATGACCTCTTTGTGGTGTAAAATGGGAAGGACATTCCTCTGATGGACAGATTAGACTGTGGTGGACAGTCGAAAGGACGTTCTATGTTGGACAGTGGCAAGCCTGTCCCTGTGGTGGAGAGCAGAGAGGACATCTCTGTGGTGGACAGTGTGAAGGACATCCCTGTTGTGGACCATGGGAATGATATTTCTGTTGTGGACAGTGGGAAAGACATCCTTGTTGTGGACAGTGGGAAGGATTTCCCTGTGGTGGACAGTGGGAAGGATGTCCCTGTGGTGGACAGTGGAAAGGTCATCCCTGTGGTGGACAGTGGGAAGGACGTCCCTGTGGTGGACAGTGGGAAGGACATCCCTGTGGTGGACAGTGGGGTGGACATAACTATGGTGAACAGTGGTGAGAATGTTTCTGTTGTGCACAGGAGAACTTCTCTTTGGTGGACTGTAAGAAGGATTTCCCTGTTATTGAGAGTGCAGAGGATATCTCTGGGATGGACAGTGGTTAGGACATCCCTATTGTGCATTGGAAGATGTCCCTGTGGTGCACATTCATGAGGACATCTGTTGTGCACAGGAGGATTTCCCTGTGGTGCACAATGATGATGTCCCTGTGGTTTACAATGAGAAGGACGTCCCTGTGTTTGACACTTGGGAGGAAATCACTGTGGTGGACTGTGGAAAGGATGTCTCTGCGGTGGACAATGGTGAGAGAATTTCACTGTGGTGGAAAGAGGGGATGATGTCCTTGTGGACAGTGACGAGGATGTTCCTGTGGTGCACAAGAAAACGTCTCTTTCGTGTACAGTGGTAAAAATTTCCCTGGAGTGGAGCATGCAGAGGACATCTCTGTGATGGACAGTGGTAAGAACGTTTCTGTTATGCACAGAAGAATGTCCCTGTGGTGCACAGTGGAAAGGATGTTCCTGTGGTGAACAGTGGGAAGGACTTCACTGTGGTGGACATTGGTGAGGATGACACTGTGGTAAATAGTGGTAAGGATGTCCCTGTGGTGGACCGTGCAGAAAAAATCCCTGTGGTGGACAATGGGGTGGATGTCTCTTTGGTTGACACTGGGGAGGATGTCCCTGTGATAAACAGTTGGAAGGACGTATTTCTGGTGAACAGTGGAAAGGATGACCCTGTGGTGGATAGTTGGAAGGATGTCCCTGTTGTTGACAGTGGAGAGGACTTCCCTTTGGTGGACAGTGGGGAGTATGTCCCTGTGGTGGACATAGGGGATGACATCTTGTGGTGGACAGTGGTGAGGACGTTTAGCTGGTGTAAAGGATAATGTCCCTTTGGTGGACATTGGGAATGATGTCCCTGTCGTGGAGAGTGCAGAGAACATCTCTGGGGTAGACAGTGGTGAGGACATCCCTAGTGTGCACAGGAAGATGTTTCTGTGGTGCACAAGGGTGAGGACATCCCTGTTGTGTACAGGAGGGTGTCCTTGTGTTGCATAGTGGGGAGGATGTCCTTGTGGTGAACAGTGAGAAATATGTCCCTGTGGTGGACAGCTGGGAGGAAGTCTCTGTGGTGGACAGTGAGAAAAACCTCCCTGTGGTGGAGAGTGGGAAGGATGTCCCTATTGTGGACAGTGGAAAAGACTTCTTTTTCATGGATAGTGGGGAATACGTTCCTTTGGTGGACAGTGGGGTGGACGTCCTGTGAGGGACAGTGGTGAGGAAGTTTCTCTGGTGCAAAGGAGAATGTCCCTTTGGTGGACATTGGGAATGATGTCCCTGCATCATGTGGAGTGTGCAGAGGACATCTCTGGGGTAGACAGTGGTGAGGACATCCCTAGTGTGCACAGGAAGATGTTCCTGTGGTGCACAAGGGTGAGGACATCACTGTTGTGTACAGGAGAATGTCCCTGTCATGAAAAGTGGGGAGGATGTTCTTTTGGTGAACAGTGAGAAGGATGTGCCTGTGGTGGACAGCTGGGAGGACCTCTCTGTGGTTGACAGTAGGAAGGACCTCCCTGTGATGAACAGTATTATGACATCCATGTTGTGGACAATGGGGAGGACATCCCTGTTTTGGACAGTGGGGAAGACGTAACTGTTGTGGACAGTGGGAAGGACGTCCCTGTGGTAGACAGCAAGGAGGACCTCTCTGTGGTTCACAGTGGGAAAGATGTCCCAGTGATGGACAGTGATGAGGATGTTTTTGTTGTGGACATTTGATTGGATGTTTTTGGTGGACAGTGTGGTGGACATGCCTGTGGTGGACAGTGGAGAGGACTTTCCTGTGGTGGACATTGTGGTAGACATGCCTGTGGTGGACAGTGGAGAGGACCTCCCTGTGGTGGACAGTGGGAAGGATGTCCCTGTAGTGGAAAGTGGGGAAGATGTTTCTGTGGTGGAGAGTGGAGATGACATCTCTCTGGTGGACAGTGGTGAGGATGTTCCTCTGGTAGACACTGGGGAGAAAGTTTCTGTGGTGATAAGTAAAGAGGACATTCATGAGGTTTACAGTGGAGGGTACTTCCTTGTTTTATACAGTGAGGAGGACATCGCTGTGGTGGACAGTGGTGAGGACAAACCTGTGATGGACAGTGGTAAGGATGCCCCTGTGGTAGACAGCAATGAGGATCTCACTTTGGTGGACAGTGGGAAGGATGTCCCTGCAGTGGACAATGCAAAGTATGTTCCTGTGGTGCACAGTGGTGAGACCATCCATATTGTGTACAGGAGTATGTCCTTGTGGTGGACAGTGGGGAGGACCACATTCTGGTGTACTGTGGGGTAGGATGTCTCTGTGGTGAACAGTGGGAAGGACGTCCATGTGGTGGACAGTGGGGATGATGTCCGTGTTGTGGACAGTGTGAAGGATATCCCTTTGGTGGCCAGTGGGAAAGACATACCTGTGGTGGACTTTGGGAGATAAACACCTTTGGGTGGACAGTTGAGAGGCGAGTAAAGTGGTAAGAACATCCCGGTTGTGCACAGGAGTATGACCCTGAGGTGTACAGTGGGGAGGACATCACTGTGGTGGACAGGCAGAAGGATGTTCCTCTTGTGAACAGTGGGAAGAACCTCCCTGTGGTGGCCAATGTGTAGGATGTCCCTGTGGTTTACAGTGTGGAGGATATTCATGTTGTGGACAGTGGTGAGGACGTCCCTGTAGTAGATATTGGTGAGGACAACCATGTTGTGGACAGTGGTAAGGATGTCCTTGTGGTACACAAGAGGATGTCCCTGTGGTGGACAGTGGGAAGGACATCTCTTTGTTAAAAAGTGGAAAGTAGTCCATATGGTGGAGGGTTGGGAGGACTTCCCTGTGGTGGACAGTGGAGAGGACATTTCTGTGGTGGACAGTGGAATGTACATATTTGTTGTGGACAGTGTGGAGGACATCAATGTGGTGGACAGTGGGAAGGACATCCCTGTGGTGGACAGTGAAGAGGACTTCCCTGTGGTGTACCGTTGAAATGACGTCCTTGTGGTCAACAGTGGGAAAGACATCCTTTGGAGGACAGTGGGGAGGACATCAGTGTTGTGGACAGGCAGAAGGATGTCCCTGTGGTGGACAGAGGGGAGGACCTCCCTGTGGTGGACAGTGGGTAGGGTGTCCCTGTGGTTTCCAGTGCGGAGGATATTCGTGTGGTGGATGGTGGTGAGGACTTCCCTGTAGTGCATATTGTTGAAGACAACCATGTTTTGGACAGTGGTAAGGATGTCCTTGTAGTACACAGGAGGATGTCCCTGTGGTGGACAGTGGGAAGGACATCTGTTTGTTGGACCGTGGAAAGAACATCCCTGTGGTTACAGTTGGGATGACCTCCCTGTAGTGGACAGTGGGGAGGACATTTCTGTTGTGGACAGTGGGATGGAGGTCTCTGTGGTGGAATGTGGGGAGCACGTCCCTTTGGTGGACAGTGGGGAGGACGTTTCTGTGGTGGAAAGTGGGAAGAATATCCCTGTAGTGGACAGCAGGGAGGACATCTCTGTTTATACAGTGGGAAGGACATCTCTGTTGTGGACAGTGGAAAGAATATTCCTGTTGTGCACAATTGTGAGGCCATCCCTGTTGTGCATAGGAGGATGTCCCTGTGGTGCAAAGTGAGGAGGATGTTTCTTTGATGGACAGTGGGAAAGACTTCCATATGGTGGACTGTGGGTAGGTCCACTCTGTAGTGAACATTTGGGAGTATTTCCCTGTGGTGGACAGTGGAAAGGATGTCCCTGGGGTGCACATTGGTCAGGATGTCCCTGTTGTGCACAGGAGGATGTCCCTGTGGTGAACAGTGGGAAGACATCACTGTGCTGGACATTTGTGAAGATGACGCTGTGGTGGACAGTTTTGTGGATGTCCTTGTGGTACACAGGAGGACATCACTGTGGTGGACAGTGGGGAGGACCTCTCTCTGATGTACAGTGGGGAGGAAATACCTGTGGTGGAGAATTGGGTGGACTTCCCTGTGGTGGACACTGTGTAGAACGTCCTTGTAGTGGACAGAGGGGAGGACGTGTCTGTTCTAAACTGATGGAATAATGTCCTTTTTGTGGACAGTGGAAGGATGTTCATGTGGTGGACAAGGGGAGTACATCCCTATGGTGGACAGTGGGGAGGACTTCCCTGTGGTGGACATGGGTAGGATGTCTCTGTGGCAGACATGGAGAGGATATCCCGGTATAAGTGGGGAGGACATCACTGTGGTAGACAGTGGGAATGACGTCCCTGAGGTGGACAGTTGAGAGGATGTACCTGTGGTGTACAGTGGAAAAAACGTTTGAAGGTGGACAGTGGGAAGACTGTCCCAGTGGTGGAGAGCAGGGAGGACCTCTCTTTGGGGGACAGTGGGAAGGATATCCCTGTTGTGGACAGTAAAATGATGTGCCATTTATGCACATTGGGGAAGTTGTCTCTCTGGTGAACAGTGGGAAGGACATCCCTGTGAAGGGCAGTGGTGAGGATGACACTGTGGTGGACAGTGGTAAGGATGCCCCTGTGGTGGACAGCAGGGAGGACCTCACTTTGTTGGACAGTGGGAATGACGTCCCTGTGGTGGACAATGAAAAGTATGTCCCTGTGGTGCACAGTGATGAGGACATCACTGTTGTGCACAGGAGGATGTCCTTGTGCTGGACAGTGCAGAAGACCACACTTTGGTGGACTGTGGGGTAGGACATCCCTGTGGAGGACAGTGGGAAGGACGACTATGTGGTGGACAGTGGGGAATATGTCTGTGTTTTGGACAGTGGGAAGGCTGTCCCTTTGGTGGACTGGGGGGTGGGGGAGAAACTCCTTGGGATGGACAGTTGAGAGGATGTCTCTGTGGTGGACAGTGGGTAGGACCATTCTGTTGTGGACAGTGGGATGGACATCCTTGTTGAAGACAGTGGGGAGTACGTCCCTATTGTATACAGTGGGATGGATATTTCTGTAGTGGACAGTTAGGAACATATTTGTGTGGGGGACACTTAGGAAGACGTCCCTGTTATAACCAGTGGGAAGGAAGTCATTTTTGTGGACAGTGAAAGGAGGTCAATGTGGTGGACAATGGGAAGGACATCCCTAATGTAGCCATGGGGAGGTTCTACATGTGGTGGACAGTAAGTAGGATGTCCCTGTGGTGGACAGTGTGAAGGACGTTTCTGTTTTGGACAACTGAAAGGACATTACTGTGGTGGACAGTGTGAAGGACATCCCTGTGGTGGACAGCAGGTAAGACCTCTCTGTGGTGGACAGTGGTAAAGATGTCCCTGTGATAGATAGTGATGAGGATGTTTCTGTGGTGGACAGTGGAAAGGACGTCCCTATTGTGGACAGTGGTTTGGACCTCCTTATGGTGGAAAGTGGAAAGGACGTCACAGTGGTGGACAATGGTGAGGACGTTTCTGTGGTGGACAGTGGTGAGGAAGTTTCTCTGTTGCAAAGGAAAAGGTCCACTTGGTGGACAGTGGAAAGTACATATCTGTGGTGAATAGTAGAGAAACACATTGTGGTGGACAGTGAGAAGAACATTTATGTTGTGGACAGTGGGAAGGAAGTCGCTGTTGTTGATATTGGGAAGAACCTCCTTGTGGTGAACAGTGGGAAGGATGTCCCTCTGGTGGACAGTGGGGAGGATATCCTTGTGGTGGACAGGGGAAGGACATCCCTGTGGTGAACTGTGAAGAGGACTTTTTTGTGTTGGATATTTGGGATGACATCCCTGTGGTGAATAGTGGGAAAGACGTTTCTTTGGTGGTTAGTGGGAAGGATATCCCTGTCATGGAGAGTGCGGAGGACATCTCTAGGGTGGAGAGTGTTGCTGACATCCCTGGTGTGCAATGTAGGATGTCCCTGTGGAGCAAAGTGGTGAGGATATCCCTGGTTTTCACTGGAAAATGTCCCTGTTTTGCAAAGTGGGTAGGATGTCCCAGTGGTGAACAGTGAAAAGTATGTCACTGTGGTGGACAATTTGGAGAATGTCCCTGTGGTTGACAGTGGGAATGACATCCCTTTGGTGGACAAGATGGAGGACTTATCTGTGGTGGATTGTATGAAGGAAGTCCTTGTGGTGGTCAGTTGGGAGGATGTCCCTGTGGTTGACAGTGTGGAGGATGTCTCTGTGGTGGACAGTTGAAGATGTACCTTTGGTGGACAGTGGGAAGAATGTCCCTTGGTTGGACAGTGGGAAGGACATCCCTGTTTTAGACAGTGGGTAGGATGTCCCTGTGGAGGGCAGTGGGTAGAATGTCTCTGTGGTGGACAGTGGGAAGGACATCCCTGTTTTGGACATTGGGGAGAATATTTCTGTGGTGGACAGTTGAAATGACATCCATGTGGTGGACAGTGGAGAGGACCTACCTGTGGTGGAGTTGGGGGAGGACATCCCTGTGGTAGACAGTGGGTCGTAGGTTCCTGTGGTGGACACTGGGTAGGACATCCCTGTAGTGGACAGTGGAAAGAACATCCCTGTTGTGGACAGTGGGGAGGAAGTCCTGGTAGTGGACAGTGGAAAGAAGATCACCTTGATGGACATTAGAGAGGACATCACTGTGTTGGACAGTGGGAAGGAGGTCCATGTGGTGGACAGTGGGAAGTACATTTATGTTGTGGACTGTAGGAAGAACACCTCTGTTGTGGACGTTGGGAAAGACCTTCTTGTGGTGAACTGTGGGAAGAATGTCCCTTTTGTGGACAGAGTGGAGGAAGTCACTTAGGTGGACAGTGGGAAGGACTTCCCTGTGTTCGACAGTGGGGAGGACGTTTCTGTGATGGAAAGTGGGAAGAATATCCCTGTGGTGGACAGCAGGGATTACATCTCTGTGGTCTACAGTGGGAAGGACATCTCTGTTGTGGACAGTGGAAAGAATATTCCTGTGCTGCACAGTTGTGAGGATGTCCCTGTTGTGCATAGGAGTATGTCCCTATGGTGCAAAGTGAGGAGGATGTTTCTTTGGTGGAAAGTGGGAAAGATGTCCCTGTGGTGGACTGTGGGGAGGTCCACTCTGTAGTGAACATTGGGGAGGATGTCCCTCTGGTGGACAGTGGAAAGAATGTCCCTGTGGTGCATATTGGTCAGGATGTCCCTGTTGTGCACAGGAGGATGACC
Source organism: Arvicanthis niloticus (assembly GCF_011762505.2). Classification (NCBI taxonomy): domain Eukaryota; kingdom Metazoa; phylum Chordata; class Mammalia; order Rodentia; family Muridae; genus Arvicanthis; species Arvicanthis niloticus. The sequence continues at coordinate 8,407 of NC_133429.1, forward strand.
CTGTGGTGAACAGTGTGAAGGACGTCACTGTGCTGGACATTGGTGAAGATGACCCTGTATTGGACAGTTTTATGGATGTCCTTGTGGTACACAGGAGGACATCCCTGTGATGGACAATGAAGAGGACTTCCCTGTGGTGGACCTTTGAAATGACATCCTTCTGGTCAACAGCGAGAAGGATGTCTTTTTGGAGGACAGTGGGGAGGACATCACTGTGGTGGACAGAGAGAAGGATGTTTCTGTGGTGGACAGAGGGGAGGACCTCTCTCTGATGGACAGTGGGGAGGAAATCCCTGTGGTGGACAGTTGGGTGGACCTCCCTGTGGTGGAAAGTGTGTAGAATGTCCCTGTAGTGGACAGTGGGGAGGATATCCCTGTGCTAAACTGTGGGAATAATGTCCTTATTGTAGACAGTGGAAGGATGTCCATGTGTGGACAAGGGTAGTACGGCCCTATGGTGGACAGTTGGTAGGACCTCCCTGTGGTGGACATGTGTAGGATGTCTCTGTGGGACAGTGTAGGACAGTGGGGAAGGCATCCCTGTTTAAAATGGGGAGGACATCCTTGTGGTGGACAGTGTGGAGGACATCTATGTGCTGGACAGTGGGAAGAATGCCCCTGTGGTGGAGAGCAGAAAGGACCTCTCTGTGGTGTACAATAGGAAGGATGTCCCTCTGTTGGACAGTGGAGAGGATGTACCAGTGGTGGACAGTGGAAACTATGTTCTATGGTGGACAATGGGAAGACTGTCCCTGTGGTGGAGAGCAGGAAGGACCTCTCTGTTGTGGACTGTGGGAAGGACATCCCTGTTGTGGACAGTAAAAGGATGTCACTTTTGTGCACATTGGGAAATATGTCCCTCTGGTGAACAGTGGGAAGGACATCCCTGTGGTGGACTGTGGGGGAGGAACTCCTTGGGGTGGACAGTTGGGAGGATGTCCCTGTCGTGGACAGTGAGTAGGAACTTTCTGTTGTGGACAGTGGGATTGACGTCCTTGTGGTGGACAGTAGGGAGTCCATCCCTCTTGTGTACAGTGGAATGGATGTTTCTGTAGTGGACAGTTGGGAACATATTTGTCTGGTGGACAGTTAGGAAGACGACCAGTGGTAAACAGTGTGAAGGAAGTCCTTTTTGTGGACATCGAAAGGATGTCCATGTGGTGGACAATGGGAAGGACTTCCCTGTTGTAGACAATGAGGAGGTTCTCCCTGTGGTGGATAGTAAGTAGGACGTGCCTGTGGTGGACAGTGGGGAGGACGTTTCTGTTTTGGACATTGTGAACAGTAGGGAGTACGTCCCAGTGGTGGACAGTGTGGAGAACGTCTTGTGGTGGACAGTGGTGAGGACGTTTCTCTGGTGATAAAGGAGTATGTCCCTTTGGTGGACATTGGGAATGATGTCCCTGTTGTGGAGAGTGTGGAGAATATCTCTGGGGTAGACAGTGGTGAGGACATCCATGGTGTGCACCGGAGGGTGTGCCTGTGGTGCACAAGGGTGAGGACATCCCTGTTGTGCACAGGAGGATGTCCTTGTGGTGCAAAGTGGGGAGGATCTCCTTGTGGTGAACAGTGAGAAGGACATCCATGTGGTGGACAGCTGGGAGGAACTCTCTGTGATTGACAGTGGGAAAGATATCCCAGCGAAGGACAGTGATGAGGACGTTTCTGTGGTTGACAGTGCAATGGATGTTTTGTGGTGGACAATGGGGAGGACCACACTCTGGTGGATTGTGTGGTAGGATGTCACTGTGGTGGACAGTTTGAAGGAAGTCCATGAGTTGGGCTGTGGGGAAGATGTCTGTGTTGTGTACAGTGGGAAGGATGTCCCTTTGGTGGACTGTGGGAAGGATGTCCCTGTGGTGGACTCTGGGGAGGATGTCCTTGGAGTGGACAGTTGAAAGAATGTCCTTGTCGTGGACAGTGGGTAAAACCTTTCTGTTGTGGACAGTTGGATAGACATTCTTGTGGAAGACAGTGGGGAGGACGTTTCTCTGGTACAAAGGAGAACATAACTTTGGTGGACATTGGGAATGATGTTCCTGTTGTGGAGAGTGCGGAGAATATCTCTGGGGTAGACAGTGATGAGGACATCCATGGTGTGGACAGGAGGATGTGCCTGTGGTGCACAAGGGTGAGGACATCCCTGTTGTGCACGGGAGGATGTCCTTGTGGTGCAAACTGGGGAGGATGTACTTGTAGTGAACAGTGAGAGGGACATCACTGTGGTGGACAGCTGGGAGGAACACTCTGTGGTGGACAGTAAAAAGTACCTCCCTATGGTGGACAGTGGGAAGGATGTCCCTGTTATGCACAGTGGAAAGGACTTCTTGTTGGTGGACAGTGGGGAATACGTTCCTTTGGTGAACAGTGGGGAAGACGTCCTGTGGTGGACAGTGGGGAAGATGTCCGTGTTGTGTACAGTGGGAAGGATGTCCCTTTGATGGACTGTGGGAAGGATGTCCCTGTGGTGGACTGTGGAGAGGATCTCCTAGGGGTGGAGAGTTGGGAGGATGTCCCTGTGGTGGACAGTGTGTAGCACCTTTCTGTTGTGGACAGTTGGATGGACATTCCTGTGGAAGACAGTGGGGAGGACGTTTCTCTGGTGCAAAGGAGAACGTAACTTTGGTAGACATTGGGAATGATGTTCCTGTCATGGAAGTGCAGAGAATATCTCTGGGGTAGACAGTGGTGAGGATATCCATGATGTGGACAGGAGGATGTGCCTGTGGTGCACAAGGGTGAGGACATCCCTGTTGTGCACGGGAGGATGTCCTTGTGGTGCCCAGTGGGGAGGATGTCCTAGTGGTGAACAGTGAGAAGGACGTCCCTGAGGTGGACAGCTGGGAGGAACTCTCTGTGGTGGACAGTTAAAAGGACCTCCCTGTGGTGGACAGTGGGAAGGACGTCCCTGTTGTGGGCAGTGGAAAGGACTTCTCTTTGGTGGACAGTGGGGAGGATGTCCTCTGTTGGACAATGGTAAGGATGTTTCTCTGGTGCAAAGGAGAACATCTTTGGTGGACGTTGGGAATGATGTCCCTGATGTGGAGTGTGCGGAGGACATCTCTGGGGTAGACAGTGGTGAGGACACACCTAATGTGCACAAGAAGATGTTCCTGTGGTACACAAGGGTGAGGACATCACTGTTGTACACGGGTGGAGGTCTCTGTGGTGCACAGTGGGGAAGATGTTTTTGTGGTGAACAGTGAGAAGGATGTCACTCTGGTGGACAGCTGGGAGGACCTCTCTGTGGTGGACAGTGCATAGGATGTCCATGTGGGGTACAGTGAGGAGGACATCCCTGTTTTGGACAGTGGGAAAGATGTCCCTGTGGTGGACAGCAGAGAGGATCTCTCTGTGATTGACAGTGGGAAAGAAGTCCCAGTGATGGACAGTGATGAGGACGTTTCTGTGATGGACACTGGAATGGATGTTTTTGTGGTGGACAGTGGAGAGGACCTTCCTGTGGTGGGCAGTGTGGTGGACATGCCTGTGGTGGACAGTGGAGAGGACCTCCCTGTGGTGGACAGTGGGAAGGACCTACCTTTAGTAGACAGTGGGGAAGATGTTTCTGTGGTGGAGAGTGGGGAGGACATCAATCTGGTGGACAGTGGTGAGGATGTTCCTCTGGTGGACACGGGGGAGAAAGTTTCTGTGGTGGTAAGTAAAGAGGACATCCCTGAGGTGTACAGTGGAGAGTACTTCCCTGTTTTACACAGTGAGGAGGACATCGCTGTGGTGGACAGTGGTGAGGACGACCCTGTGGAGGACAGTGGTAAGGATGCCCCTGTGGTGGACAGCAGTGATGACCTCACTTTGGTGGACAGTGAGAAAAACGTCCCTGTGGTGGGCAATGCAATGTATGTCCCTGTGGTGCAGAGTGGTGAAGACATCCCTGTTGTGCACAGTAGAATGTCCTTGTGGTGGACAGTTGGGAGGATGTCCCTGTGGGGGACAGTGGGTAGGACCTTTCTGTTGTGGGCAGTGGGATGGATGTTTCTGTAGTGGACAGATGGAAACATATTTGTGTGGTGGACAGTTAGGAAGATGTCTCTGTGGTAAACCGTGGGAAAGAAGTTTTTGTGGTCAACAAAAGGAAGTCCATGTGATGGACAATGGGATGGACGTCCCTGTTGTAGACAGTGGGGAGGATCTTTCTGTTTTGGACAACTGAGAGGATGTTACTGTGGTGAACAGTGTGAAGGACATCTCTGTGGTGGACAGCAGTTAGGACCTCTCTGTGGTGGACAGTGGAAAAGATGTCCCCGTGATAGACAGTGATGAAGATTTTTCTGTGGTGGACAGTGGAAAGGACATCCCTGTTGTGGACAAAGATGAAGAACTCCCGGTCGTGGATATTTTGAAGGATGTGCCTGTGGTGAACAGTGGAAAGGGTGTTTCTTTGGTGGACAGTGGAGAAGACCTCCTCATCGTGGAGAGTGGAAAGGATGTCACAGTGGTGGACAGTGTTGAGGATGTTTTCTGGTGGAGAGTGGTGAGGAAGTTTCTCGGGTGCAAAGGAAAATGTCCCTTTGGTGGACAGTGGAAAGTACATCTCTGTGATGGACAGTAGAGAGAAGCACACTGTGGTGGACAGTGGGAAGAACATTTATGTTGTTGACACTGGGAAATAAGTCCCTGTTGTCGATATTGGGAAGGACCTCCTTGTTGTGAACAGTGGGAAAGAAACCCCTCTGGTAGAGGGTGGGGAGGACATCCCTGTGGTGAACAGGGTGATGGACATCCTGTGGTGGACAGTGAAGAGGACTTTTCTGTGTTGGACATTTGGGATGACATCCCAGTAGTGAATAGTTGGAATGACATTTCTTTGGTGGATAGTGGGGAGAATGTCCCTGTCGTAGAGTGTGCAGAGGATAACTCTGGGTGGAGGGTGTTGCTGACATCCCTGGTGTGCAAAGGAGGATATGTCCCTGTGGTTCACAGTGGTGAGGATATCCCTGTTGTGCACAGGAAAATGTTCCTGTTGTGCAAAGTGGGTAGGATGTCCCAGTGGTGAACAGTGAAAAGGATGTCACTGTGGTGGACAATTTGGAGGATGTCCCTGTGGTGGACAGTGGGAAAAACGTACCTTTGGTGGACAACAGGGAGGACTTATCTGTGATGGACTGTATGAAGGACGTCCTTGTGGTGGTCAGTGTGGAGGATGTCCCTGTGATGGACAGTGGGGAGGATGTCTCTGTGGTGAACAGTAGAAATATGTACCTTTGGTAGACAGTGGGAAGAATGTCCCTTTGGTGGACAGTGGAAAGGACATCCCTGTGGTAGACAGTGGGAAGAATATTTCTGTTGTGGACAATTGAAATGACGTACCTGTGGTGAACAGGGGAGAGGACCTACCTGTGGTGGAGATTGGGGAGGACCTCCCTGTGGTAAACAGTGGGTAGGACATCCCTGTGATGGACAGTGGGTAGTATGTTCCTGTGGTGGACACTGGGTAGGACGTCCCTGTGGTGGACAGTGGAAAGAACCTCCTTGTTCTGGACAGTGGTGAGGATGTCCATGTGGTGAACAGTGGAAAGGACATCACTTTGATGGACAGGAGAGAGGACCTCACTGTGGTGGACAGTGGGAAGGAGGTCCCTGTGGTGGACACTGGGAAGGATATTTATGTTGTGGACTGTTGGAAAACCATCTCTGTTGTGGACATTGGGAAAGACCTCCTTTTGGTGAACTCTGGGAAGAATGTCCCTCTTGTGGACAGAGGGGAGGATGTCACTGATTTGGACAGTGGTAAGGACATCCCTGTGGTAGACAGTAGAGAGGACCTTTAACTGGTGATCATTGGAAGAATGTCCATGTGTTGGACAGTGGGGAGAACATTTATGTTGTGAATTGTTGGAAGGACGTCCATGTTGTGGACATTGAGAATGACCTTCGTGTTTGGGACAGTGGGAAGCATGTCCCTCTCATGCACAGTGGGGAAAAACACCATGTGTTGGACAGTGGGAAGGATGTCTCTATGTGGATATAGGAGAGGACATCATTTAGTGGTCATTGGGAAGTACATTAATTTTTTGTATAGCAGGGTGTACCTTTCTGTCGTGGAGAGTGGGAAGGGTATGCCTGTTGTGGACAGTGCTGAGGATGTCCCTTTGGTGGATGGTGGAAAGGACATCCCTGTGGTGGACAGTAGAGAGGAATTCCCTGTGGTGGACAGTGGGAAGGAGGTCCCTGTGGTGGACCATGGAAAGGACATGCCTTTTGTGGAAAAGGCGGAGGACATCCCTGTGGTGGACAGTGGAAAGGACATCCGTGTGGTGGACAGTGGATAGGACATCCATGTGGTGGACAGTAGAGAGGACTTCCCTGTGGTGGACACTGAGAAGGAGGTCCCTGTGGTGGACATTGAAAGGACATATATGTTGTGGACTGTGGGAAGGACGTCCCTGTTGTGGACATTGGGAAAGACCTCTTTGTGGTGGACAGTGGAAGTGTGTGCCTCTGGTCTACAGTGGGGAGGACCTCCTTGTGGTGGACAGTGGTAAGCACATCCCTTTTATGATCTGAGGAGAGGATATCACTTAGGTGATCAGTGAAAATGACATCCTCTTGGTAGACAGTGCGGAGGACCTTTCTGGTGTGAATAGTGGGAAGGACATCCGTGTTGTAGACAGTGGGGAGGACGTTTTGTGGTGTACAGTGGTGAGGACATTTCTCTGGTGCAAAGGAGAACATCCCTTTGGTGGACATTGGCAATGATGTCCCTGTCGTGGATTGTGCAAAGAACATCTTTGGGGTAGACAGTGGTGTGCACAGGAGGATGTTCCTCTGGTGCACACGGGTGAGGACATCCCTGTTGTGCACGGGAGGATGTCCTTGTGGTGCACAGTGGGGAGGATGTTTTTGTGGTGAACAGTGAGAAGGACGTCCTCCCCAATGTTCACTACAGGGTGGACCTCCCCAGAGTCCACCACATGGACATCTTTTCCACTGTCCACCAAAGAAACATCCTCTTCACTTTGCATAACAGGGATGTCCTCACAATTGTGCACCACAGGAATATTCTTTCCACTGTCCACAACAGAGATGTCCTTCTCACTATAGACCACAGAGATGTCCTCCCTGCTGTCCACCACAAAGACATTCTTCCCACTTTCCACCACAGAAACGTACTACCCACTGTCCACCAAAGTGATGTCCTCCCCACATTCTGCCACAGAGACGTCCATCCCACAGTCCACAACAGAAATATCCTCCCCACTGTTCACCACAGAGAGGTCCTCCCAACTGTCCACCACAGGGACTTCCTCCTGTGTACCACAGGGACATCCTTACTACTGTTCACAACATGGTTGTCCTCAACAATATGCACTACAGGGGAGTCCTCACTGATGTCCTCCACACAAATATCCTATGCACTGTAAACCACAGGGACATCCTACCCACTGTCCACCACAGGGTGGTCCTCCCCTCTGTCCACAACAGGGACATCCTTCTGCCTGTCCACCACAGTGATGTCCTACCCACTGTCCTCCAAAGGGACGTCCTTCCCACTGTCGACCACAAGAACATCACTTCAACAGTCCACCACAGGGAAGTCCTCTTCACTGCCCACCACAGGGATGTCCTTTCCACTGTACACCTCAGGGACATCCTCCTGTGCACAACAGGGATGTTCTTACCACTGTACACCCCAGAGATGTCTTCTGCACTCCCCACTACAAGGATATCCTTCTCACTGTCCACTACAGAAAGGTCCTCTCTACTGTGCATCAAAGTGATGTCCTTTCCACTGTCCACAACAGGGACATCCTCCCCACTGTCCACAACAGAAATGTTCTTTCCACTGTGCACCACAGGGATGTGCTCCCCAGTGTCCATCACAGGAATGTACTACCCACTGTTCACCACAGGGAAAACCTACCCACTGTCTACCACAGGGATGTCCTCACCAATCTCCACAACATGTAGGTCCTCTCCACTGTCCACCACAGGGACATCATTTCAACTGTCCACCACAGAAGTTTCATCCTCACTATCCATCACAGGGACATCCTCCCCAATGACCACCACAAGGACTTCCTTCAGACAGTCCACGTTAGAGAAGTCCTCCTGTTGTCCACCAAAGGGACATCCTTCCCTCTGTCCACCACAGGGACATCCTCAAAATTGTCCACCACAGTGTCATCCTTTTCACTGTTCACCACTGGGACATCCTACCCACTTTGCACAACAGGGACATTTTCCTGTGCACAACAGGGATATCCTCACCACTGTGCATCACAGGGACATCCTCCTTTCCACACCAGGGATGTCAGCAACACTCTCCACCCCAGAGATGACCTCTGCACTCTCCACAACAGGGACATCCTCCCCACTATCCACCAAAGAAACATCTTTCCCACTATACACCACAGGGATGTCATCCCAAATGTACAAAACAGAAAAGTTCTCTTCACTGCCACCACAGGGATGTCCTTCCCCCTGTCCACCACAGGGATGTCCTCCCCACTGTCCACCAGAGGGATATCTTTCCACTGTTCACCACAAGGAGGTCCTTCCCAATATCATCAACAGGGACTTTTACCACTGTCCACAACATAAATGTTCTTCCCACTGTCCACCACAGTGTCTTTCTCTCTATTGTCCACTACAGAGATATACTCTCCACTGACCACCAAAGGGACAGTTTCCTTTGGACCAGAGAAACTTTTTCACCAATGTCCACCACAGAAATGTCCTCTCCACTGTCCACCACTTTGACTTCCTTTCCACTTTCCACCATGAGGAGGTCCTCTCCACTGTCCATCACAGAAACAACCTTTCCATACTTCACCACAGGGATGACCTTCCCAATATCCATGGCAGGGAGGTCCTCACCACTGTCCAAAACAAGGACGTCCTTTCCACTGTCCACCACAGAAACATCCTCATCAGTGTCTATCAAAGTGACATTTTTACCACTGTCCACCACAGAGAGTTCCTCCCTGATGTCCACCACAGGGACGTCCTTCACACTGTCCACCACAGTAAGGTCCTCTCAGTTGTCCATAACAGAAACGTACTCCCTACTGTCCACATGGATGTCCTACTTACGGTCCACCACAGGGAGAACCTCCCCACTGTCTACAACAGGGTCGTGTTCCCTGTTGTCCATCACATGGACATCCTTTCACTGTCCACAAAAAGGAATTCCTTCCCACAGTTTAACACAGGGACATCTTCCTAACTGTACACCACACAAATATCTTCCCAACTGTCCACTACAGAAACATTCATCCCACTGTACACAACAGGGATGTACTCCTCACTGTTCTCCACAAGGATGTTCATCCAACTGTCCACAACAGAAAGGTGCTACCCACAGTGGAAAGTACATCTCTGTGGTAGACAGTAGAGAGAAACACACTGTGGTAGACCTTGTGGAGAACATTTATGTTGAGGACAATGGGAAAAAAGTCCCTGTTGTCGATATTGGGAAGGACCTTTATTTGATAAACAGTGGGAAAGATATGCCTCTGGTGGACAGTGGGGAGGATATCCCTGTGGTGGACAGGGGGAAGGACATCCCTGTGGTGGACAGTGAAGAGGACTTTTCTGTGGTGGACATTTGGGATGACATCCCTGTGGTGAATAGTGGGAAAGACATTTCTTTGGTGGATGGGGGGGATGTCCCTCTCGTGGAGAGTGCAGAGGATATCTTTGGGGTGGAGAGTGTTGCTGACATCCCTGGTGTGGAAAGGAGGATGTCCCTGTGATGCACAGTGGTGAGGATATCCCTGTTGTGCACAGGAAAATGTCCCTGTTGTGCAAAGTGGGTAGGATGTCCCAGTGGTGAACAGTGAAAAGGATGACACTGTGGTGGACAATTTTGAGGATGTCCCTGTGGTGGACAGAGGGAAGGATGTCCCTTTGGTGGACAACAGGGAGGACTTCTCTATGGTAGACTATATGAAGGACATCCTTGTTGTGGTAAGTGGGGAGGATTTCCCTGTGGTGGACAGTGCAAAGGAAATTTCTGTGGTGGACAGTTGAAATATGTCCCTGTGGTGGACATTGGAAGGACATATATGTTGTGGACTGCGGGAAGGATGTCCCTGTTGAGGACATTGGGAAATCCCTTCTTGTGGTGAACAGTAGGAAGGATGTCCCTCTGGTGGACAATGGGAAGGAACTCCCTGTGGAGGACAGTTGGAAGGATGTCCCTCTGGTGGAGAGAGGGGAGGTCATCACTTAGGTGGACAGTGGTAAAGACATCCCTGGGGTGGATAGTAGAGAGAACCTCACTGTGGTGAACATTGGGAAGAAGTTCCCTGTGCTGGAGAGTGGGAAGGACATTTATGTTGTGGATTGTGGGAAGGACATACCTTTTGTGGACATTGAGAAGGACTTCCATGTGTTCTAAAGTGGCAAGCATGTCACACTGGTGGACAGTGGGAAGAAGTTCCCTGTGCTGGAGAGTGGGAAGGACATTTATGTTGTGGATTGTGGGAAGGACATACCTTTTGTGGACATTGAGAAGGACTTCCATGTGTTCTAAAGTGGCAAGCATGTCACACTGGTGGACAGTGAGGAGGACCACCATGTGGTGGACAGTGGGAAGGACGTCCCTGTGGTGGACAGAGGGAAGGATATCATTGTGGTGGACATTGGTAAGTACATTCCTTTGGTGGACAGCAGGGTGTACCTTTTTGTGGTGGACAGTGTGAAGGACATGCCTGTGCTGGACAGTAGGGAGGACTTCCCTGTGGTGGACAGTTGGGAGGATCTCCCTCTGGTGGACAGTGGGAAGGACATATATGTTGTGGACAGTGGGAAGGACGTCACTGTTGTGGACATTGGGAAAGACTTCTTTGTGGTGGACAGTGGGAAGAGTGTGCCTCTGGTGGACAGTGAGGAGGACCTGCTTGTTGTGGAGAGTCGGAAGGACATCCCTGTTATGATCTGAAGAGAGGATATCACTGAGGTGGACAGTGGGAAAGACATTGTATTTGTGGACAGTTTTATGGATGTCCTTGTGGTACACAGGAGGACATCCCTGTGGTGGACAGTGGGGAGGATCTCTCTCTGATGGACAGTGGGGAGGAAATCCCTGTGGTGGACAATTGGGTGGACCTCCCTGTAGTGAAAAGTGTGTAGAAAATCCCTGTAGTGGACAGTGGGGACTACATCCCTGTGGTAAACTGTGGGAATAATGTCTTTTTGTGGACATTGGAAGAATGCCCATGTTGTGGACAAGGGGTGTATGTCCCTGTGGTGGACAATGGAAAGGACCTCCCTGTGCTGGACATGTGTAGGATGTCTCTGCTGTGGACAGTGGGGAGGACATCCCTGTTTGGTAAGTGGGGAGGACATCCTTGTGGTGGACATCGGGGAAGACATCTCTGTGGTGGACATTGGGAAGTATGTCCCTGTGGTGGACAGCGGAAAGGACCTCTCTTTGGTGTACAATGGGAAAGACATCCCTCTGGTGGACAGTAGAGTGGATGTACCTGTGGTGCACAGTGGCAAGGACGTTCTATGGTGGACAGTGGGAAGACTGTCCCTGTGGTGGAGAGAAGGGAGAACTTCTCTGTGGTGGACAGTGGTAAGGACATCCTGGTGGTGGACAGTGGGGAGGATTTCACTGTGATGGACAGTGGGGAGGATGTTACTCGAGAATGTCCCTGTAGTGCATAGTTGGGTGTATGTCCATATGGTGGAGAGTGCAGAGGACATCTCTGTGGTGGACAGTGGTTAGGACATCCCTGTTGTGCACAGGAGGATGTTCTGATGGTGCATAGTGGGGAGGATGTCCCTGTTGTTTACAGTGGGAAGGACTTTGCTGTGTTTGATATTTGGGAGGACATCTGTGTTGTGGACAGTTGGGAGGATGTCCTTGTTTTGGAGATTTTAGGGTATTTCACTGTGGTGGACAGTGTGGATGACAGCCTTGTGGACAGTAAGGACAATGCTCCTGTGGTGCACAAGAGAATGTCTGTTTGGTGGACATTGAGAAGGATGTCCTTGTAGTGGGGAGTGCAGAAGACATCTCTGGGGTGGACAGTGGTAAGGACATCCCTGTTGTGCACAGGAGGATGTCCTTGTGGTTTACAGTGGAAAGGACATCATTTTGATGGACAGTAGACAAGACCTCATTGTGGTGGACAGTGGGAAAGAAGTCCCTGTGGTGGACAATGTTAAGGACGTTTATGTTGTGTACTGTGGGAAGAACATCACTGTTGTGGACATTGGAAAAGACCCCTAGTGGTGAACTGTGGAAAGAATATCCCTCTTGTAGACAGAGGGGAGCATGTCACTTAAGTGGACAGTGTAAAGGACATCCCTGTGGTAGACATTGGGGAGGACCTTTCTGTGGTGGATAGTGGGAAGAAAATCTCTGTTGTGGACAATGGGGAGGATGTCACTGATTTAGACATGGTAAGGACATGCCTGTGGTGGACAGTAGAGAGGACCTTTCTGTGGTGAACAGTGAGAAGAAGTTCCATGTTTTGGACGGTGGGGAGGATATTTATTTTGTGGTTTGTGGGAAGGACGTCCATGTTTTGAACATTGAAAAGGACCTCCGTGTGGTGGACAGTGGGGAGAAACACTATGTGGTGGACAGTGGGATGTACATCTCTGTGGTGGATATATTAGAGGACATCATTTAGTGGATATTGGGAAGTAAGTTCCTGTTGTGGAGAGCAGGGTGTACCTTTCTGTGGTGGACAGTGGGAAGGACATGCCTGTTGTGGACAGTGCAGAGGAAATCCCTTTGGTGGAAAGTGAAAAGGACATCCCTGTGGTGGACAGTAAAGAGGACTTCCTTGTGGTGGACAGTGGGAAGGACATTTATGTTGTGGACTGTGGGAAAAACATCTCTGTTTTGGACATTGGGAAAGACCTCTTTGTAATGAACTCTGAGAAGGATGTCCTTCTTGTAGACATAGGGGAGGACATCACTTAGGTGGACAGTGGGAAGGACATCCCTGTGGTGGACAGTAGAGAAGACCTTTCGGTTGTGAAGATTGGGAAGAAGGTCTATGTGTAGGACAGTGGGGAGGACATTTATGTTGTGGAGTGTGGGAAGGACGTCCATGTTGTGGACATTGGAATGACCTCTGTGTGATGGACAGTGGGAAGGATATCTCTGTTGTGGACATAGGGGAGGGCATCATTTTGTGGACATTGGGAAGTACATTCCTATTGTGGACAGCAAGGTGTACCTTTCTGTGTTGGACTGTGGGATGGACATGACTGTTGTGGACAGTGTGAAGGACGTCCCTTTGGTGGACAGTGGAAAGGACATCCCTGTGGTGGACAGTAGAGAGGACTTCCCTGTTGTGAACAGTGGGAAAGAGGTCCTGGTGGTGGACCATGGAAAGGACATGCCTGTTGTAGACACAGGGCAGAGGACATCGCTGTGGTGGACAGTGTAAAGGACATACCTGTGCTGGACAGTAGAGAGGACATCCCTGTTGTGGACAGTGAGAAGGAGGTCCCGGTGGTGGACATTGTAAGGACATATATGTTGTGGACTGTGGGTAGCACGTCCCTGTTGTGGACATTGGGAAAGACCTCCTTGTGGTTAACAGTGGGAAGGATGTCCCTCTGGTGGACATTGGGGAGGAACTTCCTGTGGTGGACAGTGGGAAGGATGTCCCTGTGGTGGAGAGAGGGGAGGTCATCACTTAGGTGGACAGTGGTCAGGACATCCCTGTTGTGGATAGTAGAGAGGACCTCCCTGCGGTGAACAGTGGGAAGAAAGTTCCTGTGGTGAAGAGTGGGAATGACATTTATGTTGTGGATTGTGGGAAGAACTTACATGTTGTAGACATTGGGAAGGACCTCCATGTGGTGAACAGTGGCAAGCATCTATGTCATGGTCTGAGGGGAGGATATCACTGAAGTGGACAGAGGGAAGGACATCCCTGTGGTGGACCGCAGGGAGGACCTTTCTGTTTTGAATTTTGGGAAGGACATTCCTGTTGTAGACTGTGGGGAGGATATCCCTTTGGTGTACAGTGGAAAGAACATCCATTTTGTGGACAGTAGAGAGGACTTCCCTGTTGTGTACAGTGGGAAGGAGGTCCCTGTGTTGGAGAGTGAAAAGGACATGCCTTTTGTGGACAGTGCAGAGGACATACATGTGATGGACAGTGGAAAAGACATTCCTGTGGTGGACAGTAGAGAGGACTTCCCAGTGATGGACAGTGGGAAGGAGGTCCCTGTGTTGGTCATTGGAAGAACGTATATGTTGTGGACTGTGGGAAGGACGTCACTGTTGTGTACATTGGGAAAGACCTTCTTGTGGTGGACAGTGGGAAGGATGACCCTCTTGTGGACAGTGGGGAGGACGTCCCTGTGGTGGAGAGTGGGAAGGACATCCCTGTCATGGTATGAGTGGAGGATATCACTGAGGTGGACAGAGAAAAGGAATTCCCTGTAATGGACAGCAGAGAGGAACTTTCTGTTTTGAATTGTGGGAAGGACATCCCTGTTGTAGACAGTGGGAAGGACATCTCAGTGGTTGACTTTGGGGAGGATTTCACGGTGATGGAGAGTGGGGATGATGTTACTGTGGTTCATTGAAGAATGTCCCTGTGGTGCATAGTCAGAAGGATGTGTATATGGTGGAGAGTGCAGAGGACATCTCTCTGGTGGACAGTGGTTAGAACATCTCTGTTGTACACAGGAGGATGTCCCTGTGGTGTACAGTGGGAAGGACATCCCTGTGGTGGACAGTTAAGAGCACTTCCCTGTGGTGGACCCTTGAAATGACGTCCTTGTGGTCGACAGTGGGAAGTACATCCCTTTAGAGAACAGTGGGGAGGACATCTCTGTGGTGGAATGTGAGAAGAATGTCACTGTGGTGGACAGAGAGGAGGACCTCCCTGTGGTGGACAGTGGGTTGGATGTCCCTGTGGTTTACAGTGTGAAGGTTATTCATGTAGTGGACAGCAGTGAGGACTTCTCTGTAGTGCATATTGTTGAGGACAACCATGTTGTGGACAGCGGTAAGGATGTCCTGGTAGTACACAGGAGGATGTCCCTGTGTTGGACAGTGGGAAGGACATCTGTTTGGTGGATTGTGGAAAGGATGTCCCTGTGGTGGACAGTTGAGAGAATCTCCCTGTGGTAGATAGTGGGGAGGAAATCCCTGTGTTGGACAGTTGGGTGGACCTCCCTGTGGTGAAAAGTGTGTAGAACATTGCTGTAGTGAACAGTGGGGAAAACATCCTTGTGCTAAACTGTGGGAATAATGTCCTTTTCATAGACACTGGAAAGATGTACATGTTGTGAACAATGGGAAGGACATCCCTCTAGTTGACAGTGGAGAGGATGTACCTGTGGTGGGCAGTGGAAAGGACATTCTATGGTGGACAGAGGGAAGACTGTCACTGTTTTGGAGAGCAGGAAGGACCTCTCTGTGGTGGAAAGTGGGAAGTACATCACTGTTGTGGAAAGTAAATGTAAGTCCCTTTTTTGCACATTGGGGAAGATATCCCTCTGGTGAACAGTGGGAAGGACATCCCTGTGTTGGAAAGTGGTGAGGACGACCCTGTGGTGGACAGTGGTAAGGACACCCTTGTGGTGGACAGCAAGGAGGACCTCAGTTTGGTGGACAGAGGGAAGGACAAACCTGTGGTGGACAATGCAAAGTATGTCCCTGTGGTGCACAGTGTTGAGGACATCCCTGTTGTGCACAGGAGGTTGTCCTAGTGGTGGACAGTGGAAAGGACCACACTCTATTACGACTGTGGCATAAGATGTCCCTGTGGTGGACAGTGAGAAGGACGTCCATGTGGTGGACTGTGGGGAGGAAATCCTTGGGGTGGACAGTTGGGAGGATGTCCCTGTGGAGGACAGTGGGTAGGACCTTTCTGTTGTGGACAGTTGGATGGACATCCTTGTGGAGGACAGTGGGGATCATGTCCCTGTTGTGTACAGTGGGATGAATGTTTTTGTAGTGGACAGTTGGAAACATATTTGTGTGGTGGACAGTTAGGAAGACGTTCTTGTGGTAAACTGTGGGAAGGAAGTCCTTTTTGTGGACAGTGAAAGGATTTCCATGTGGTGGACAATGGGAAAGACGTCCCTGTTGTAGACAGTGGGGAGGTTCTCCCTGTGGTGGACAGTAAGTAGGATGTCCCTATGGTGGCCAGCGGGGAGGACGTTTCTGTTTTGGACAACTGAAAGGACATTACTGTGGTGGACAGTGTGAAAGACATCCCTGTGGTGGACAGCAGGGAGGACCTCTCTGTGGTGGACAGTGGTAAAAATGTCACTGTGATAGACAGTGATGAGGATGTTTCTGTGGTGGACAGTGGAAAGGACGTCCCTGTTGTGGACAGTGGTGAGGACCTCCCTGTCGTGGATATTGGGAAGGACTTCCCTCTAGCGAACAGTGGTAAAAATGTTTCTGTGGTGGACAGTGGAGAGGACTTCCTCATGGTGGAAAGTGGTATGGATGTCACGGTCGTGGACAGTGGTGAGGACATTTTTGTGGTGGCCAGTGGTGAGGAAGTTTCTCTGGTACAAAGGAAAACGTCTCTTTGGTGGACAGTGGAAAGTACATCTCTGTGGTAGACAGTAGAGAGAAACACACTGTGGTGGAAAGTGGGAAGAACATTTATGTTGTGGAGAGTGGGATGGAAGTCCCTGTTGTCGATATTGGGAAGTACCTCCTTGTGGTGAACAGTGAGAAGGATATCTCTCTGGTGGACAGTGGGGAGGACATCCCTATTGTGGACAGGGAGAAGGACATCCCTATGGTGGACAGTGACAAGGACTTTTTTGTGTTGGACATTTGGGATGACATCCCTGTGGTGAATAGTGGGAAAGACATTTCTTTGATGGACAGTGGGGAGGATGTCCCTGTTGTGCACAGGACAATGTCCCTCTTGTACAAAGTGTGTAGGATGTCCCAGTGGTGATCAGCGAAAAGGATGTCACTATGGTGGACAATTTGGAGGATGTCACTGTGGTGGACAGTGGGAAGAACATCATTTTGGCGGACAGTGGGAAGGACATCCCTGTGGTAGAGAGTGGGAAGGACATCCCTGTGGAGGACAGTGGGGAGGACCATTCTGTGGTGGACAGTGGGAAGTACATCTCTGTTGAGGACAGTTGGGAGGATGTCATTGTGGTGGAGAGTTGCAAAAATTTCACTGTGGTGGACAGTGTATATGATGGCCTTGTAGACAGTAAAAACAACGTTCCTGTGGTGCACAAGAGAATATCTCTTTGGCAGAGAGTGAGAAGGATGTCCTTGTAGTGGGGAGTGCAGAGGACATCTCTGGGGTGTACAGTGGTACGAACATCCCTGATGTGCACAGGAGGATGTCCCTGAGGCATATAGTGGGGCGGACATCACTGTGGTGGACAGGCAGGAGGATGTTCCTCTTGTGGACTGTGGGGAGGGCCTACCTGTGGTGGACAATGTGTAGGATGTCCCTGTGGATTACAGTGTGGAGAATATTCATGTTGTGAACAGTGCTGAAGAAGTCCCTGTGGTGGACATTGGTGAGGACAACCATGTTGTGGACAGTGTTAAGGATATCCTTGTGGTACACAGGAGGATGTCCATGTGGTGGACTGTGGGAAGAACATCTCTTTGGTGAACAGTGGAAAGGGTGTCCCTGTGATGGACAGTTGGGAAGACCTCCCTGTGGTGGAAAGTGGAGTGGGCGTTTCTGTTGTAGACAGTGGGATGTACATGTTTGTTATGGAGAGTGCAGAGGTCGTCAATGTGGTGGACTGTGGAAAGGAAACCCTGTGGTGGACAGTGGAGAGGACTTCCCTGTGGTGGACAGTGGGAAGGAGGTCTCTGTTGTGGACATTGAGAAATACCTCTTTGTGGAGGACAGTGTGAAGGGTGTGCCTCTTGTGGACAGTGGGGAGGATCTCCTTGTGGTGGACAGTGGGAAGGACATATATGTTGTGGACAGTGGGAAGGACGTCTCTGTTTTGGACATTAGAAAAAAACCTCTTTGTGGTGGACAGTGGGAAGGGTGGGCCTCTGGTGGACAGTGGGGAGGACCTCCTTGTGGTGGACAGTGGGAAGGACAACCCTCTTTTGACCTGAGGAAAAGATATCACTGAGGTAGACAGTGGGAAGGACTTCCACTTGTGGACCACGGGGAGGACATTTCTGGTGTGAATAGTGGGTTGGACATCCATGTTGTAAACAGTGGGGAGGACATGCCAGTGGTGGACATTGGGGAGGATTTCACTGTGATTTACAGTGGGGAGTAAGGTACTGTGGTGCACTGGAGAATGTCCCTGTGGTGCATAGTTGGAAGGACGTCCATATGGTGGAGAGTGCAGAGGACATCTCTGTGGTGAACAGTGGTTAGGACATTCCTGTTCTGCACAGGAGGATGTCCCTCAGGTGCACAGTGGGGAGGATGTCCCTCTTGTTTACAGTGGGAAAATTTTCGCTGTGTTTGATAGTTGGGAGGACATCTGTGTTGTGGACAGTTTGGAGGATGTTCCTGTGTTTGAGAGTTGAGAGGATTTCACTGCGGTGTACAGTATGGATGATGGCCTTGTGGACAGTAAGGACTACACCCCTGTGGTGCACAAGAGAATGTCTCTTTGTGAACAGTGAGAAGGATGTCCTTGTAGTGGGGAGTGCAGAAGATATCTTTGTGGTGGAAAGTGGTAAGAACATCCCTGTTGTGCACGGGAGGATGTCACTGTGGTGTACAGTGGGAAGGACATCCCTGTGGTGGACAGTGAAGTGGACTTCTCTATGGTGGACCGTTGAAATGATGTCCTAGTTGTCGACAGTAAGAAGGACGTTCCTTGGAGGACAGTGGGGAGGACATCACTGTGGTGCATAGGCAGAAGGATGTCCCTTTAATGGCCAGAGGGGAGGACCTCCCTGTGGTGGACAGTGTGTAGAATGTTCCTGTGGTTTACAGTGCAGAGGATATTCATGTGGTGGACGGCGGTGAGGACTTCCCTGTAGTACATATTGTTGAGGACATCCATGTTGTGGACAGTGCTAAGGTTGTCCTTGTACTAAACAGGAGGATGCCCCTGTGGTGGACAGTGGGAAGGACATTTGTTTTGTGGACAGTGGAAAGGACAGCCTTGTGGTGGACAGTTTGGAGGAACTCTCTGTAGTGGACATTGGGGAGGACATTTCTGTTGTGGACAATGGGATGGACATCTCTGTGGCAGAATGTGGGGAGGACATCCCTTTGGTGGACAATGGGGAGGACGTTTCTGTGGTGGAAAGTGGAAAGAATGTCCATGTGGTGGACAGCAGGGAGGACATATCTGTGGTCTACAGTGGGAAGGATGTCTCTGTTGTGGACAGTGGAGAGAATATTCTTGTGGTGCACAGTTGTGAGGACGTTTCTGTTGTGCATAGGAGGATGTCCCTGTAGTGCAAAGTGAGGAGGATGTTTCTTTGGTGGAAAGAGGGAAAGACATCCATGTGGTGGACCTTAGGTCTGTCCACTCTGCATTGAACATTGGGAAAATGTCCCTGTGGTGGACAGTCGAAAGGATTTCCCGGTGGTGCATATTGGTCAGGATGTCCCTGTTGTGCACAGGAGGATGTCCCTGTGGTGAACAGTTGGAAAGACGTCACTGTGCTGGACATTGGTTAGGATGACCCTGTGGTGGACAGTTTTATGGATGTCCCTGTGGTACAAAGGAGGACATACCTGTGGTGCACAGTGTGGAGAACCTTTCACTGATGGACAGTGGGGAGGAAATTCCTGTGGTGGACAATTGTGTGGACCTCTCTTTGGTGAACAGTGTGTAGAACATCCCTGTAGTGGACATTGGGAGGACATCCCTATGGTAAACTGTGGGAATAATGTACTTTTTGTGGACAGTGGAAGGATGTCCATGTGGTGGACAAGGGGAGTACGTCACTATGGTGAACAGTGGGGAGGACCTCCCTGTGGTGGACATGGGTAGGATGTCTGTTTGTTGGACAGTGGGGAGGACATCCCTGTTTAAAGTGTGGAGGACATCCTTGTGGTGCACAGTGGGAAGTACATCTCTGTGGTAAACAGTGGGAAGAATGTCCCTGTGGTGGACAATGGAAACGACCTCTCTGTGGTGTAGAATGGGAAGGATGTCCCTCTGGTGAACAGTGGAGAGGATGTACCTGTGGTGGACAGTGGAAAGGACGTTCTATGATGGACAGTGGGAAGACTGTCCCCGTGGTAAAGAGCAGGGAGGACCTCTCTGTGGTGGATAGTAGGAAGGACATCCCTATTGTGGACAGTAAAAGGATGTCACTTTTGTGCATGTTGGGAAATGTGTCCCTCTGGTGAACAGTGGGAAGGACATCCCTCTGGTGGACAGTGGTGAGGACAACCATGTGGTGGACAGTGGTAAGGATGTCCCTGTGGTGGACAGCAGCGAGGACCTCACATTGTTGGACAGCGGAAATGATGTTCCTGTGGTGGAAAATGCAAAGTATGTCCCTGTGGTGCAGTGGTGAGGACATCCCTTTTTTTGCACAGGAGGATGTCCTTGTGGTGGACAGTGGGGAGGACCACACTCTGGTGGACAGTTGGGTAGAACATTTCTGTGTTGGACAGTGGGGGGCACATCCATGTGGTGGACAGTGGGTAAGATGTCTGTGTTATGGACAGTAGGAAGGATGTCATTTTGGTGGACAGTGTGAGGGACATCCATGTGGTGGACTGTGGGGGAGGAACACCTTGGGGTAGACCGTTGTGAAGATGTCCCTGTGCTTCACAGTGGGTAGGACATTTCTGTGGACAGTGGGATGGACATCCTTGTGGAGGACAGTTGGGAGTATGTCCCTGTTGTGTACAGCGGTATAGATGTTTCTGTGGTAGACAGTTGGGAACATATTTATGTGGTGGACAGTTAGGAAGACGTCCCTGTGGTAAACAGTGGGCATGAAGTCCTTTTTGTGGACAAAGAAAGGATGTCCATGTGGTGGACAATGAGAAGGACATCCGTGTTGTAGACAGTGGGGAGGTTCTCCCTGTGGTGGACAGTAAGTAGGACATCACTGTGGTGGACAGTGGGGAGAGTATCCGTGTGGTTGACAGCAAGGAGGACCTATCTGTGGTGGACAGTGGTAAAGATGTCCCTGTGATACAGTGATGAGGATGTTTCTTTGGTAAATAGTGGAAAGGACATCCCTGTGGTGGACAATGGTGAGGACCTCCCTGTCATGGATATTGGGAAGGACGTCCCTGTGGTGAACACTGGAAAGGATGTTTCTGTGGTGGACAGTGGAGGGGACCTCCTCATGGTGGAAAGTGGAAAGGACATCACAGTGTTGGACAGTTGTGAGGAAGTTTCTCTGGTGAAAAGGAAAGCGTCCTTTGGTGGACAGTGGAAAGTACATCTCTGTGGTCGACAGTAGATAGAAACAAACTCTGGTGGACAGTGGGAAGAACATTTATGTTGTGGACAGTGGGAAGGAAGTCCCTGTTCAGGATATTGGGAAGGACATCCTTGTGGTGATCAGTAGGAATGATATCCCTCTGGTGGACAGTGGGAAGGACAACCCTGTGATGGACAGGGGGAAGGACATCCCTGTGGTGGACAGTGAAGAGCACTTTTCTGTGTTGGACATTTGGGATGATATCCCTGTGGTGAATAGTGGGAAAGACGTTTCTTTGGTGGATAGTGGGGAGGATGTCCCTGTTGTGGAGAGTGTTGAGGTCATCTCTGGGGTGGAGAGTGTTGCTGACATCCCTTGTGTGCAAAGGAGGATGTCCCTGTGGTGCACAGTGGTGAGGATGTCCCTGTTGTGCACAGGAAAATGTCCCTGTTGTGAAAAGTGTGTAGGATGTCCCAGTGGTGAACAGAGAAAAGGATGTCACTGTGGTGGACAATTTGGAGGATGTCCTTTTGGTGGACAGTGGGAAGGATATTTCTTTGGTGGACAACATGGAGGACTTCTCTATGGTGGACTGTATAAAGGACGTCCTTGTGGTGGTCAGTGTGGAGGATGTCCCTGTGGTGGACAGTGGGGAGGATGTCTCTGTGGTGAACAGGTGAAGATGTACCTTTGGAGGACAGTGGGAAGAACATACCTTTGGTGGAAAGTGGGAAGTACATCCCTGTGGTAGACAAGTGGGTAGGATGTCCCTGTGGAGGGCAGTGGGTAGAACGTTTCAGTGGTGGACAGTGGGAAGGGCATCATTGTTGTGGACTGTGCTGAGACTATTTCTGTGGTGGACAGTGGAAATGACGACCCTTTGGTGGACAGTGGAGAGGAACTAACTGTGGTGAAGATTGAGGAGGAACTCCCTGTGGTAGACAATGGGTAGGCCATCCCTTTTGTGGACAGTGGATCATATGTTCCTGTGGTGGACACTGGGGAAGACATCCCTGTGGTGGACAGTGGAAAGAACATCCCTGTTGTGGACAGTGGGGAGGACGTTGCTTTGGTGGACAGTGGAAGGACATCACTTTGATGAACAGTGGAGAGGACTTCCCTGTGGTGGACAGTGGGAAGGAGGTCCCTGTGGTGGTCAGTGGGAAGAACATTTATGTTGTGGACTGTGGGAAGAACATCTCTGTTGTGGACATTTGTAAAGACCTTTCTGTGGTGAACATTTTTGGAAGAATGTCCCACTTGAGGACAGAGGGGAGGACTTCACTTAGGTGGACAGTGAGAATGAAATCCCTGTGGAGGGGAGTGGGGATGACTTTTCTGTAGTGGACAGTGGGAAGAACATCCCTGTTGTGCATGGTGCAGAGGATGACACTGGTTTGGACAGTGGTAAGGACATTTTTGTGGAGGACAGTAGAGAGGACCTTTCTGTGGTGAACAGTGGGAAGAAGGTCCCTGTGTTGGACAGTTGGGAGGACATTTATGTTGTGGATTGTGGGAAGGACATCCATGTTGTGGACATTGGGAAGGACCTCCATGTGGTGGGCAGTGGGAAGCATGTCCCTCTCATTGACAGTGGGGAGAAACACCATGTGGTGGACAGTGGGGAAAACATCTCTGTGGTGGACATAGGAGAGGACATCATTTAGTGGAGATTGGGAAGTACATCCCTGTTGTTGACAGAAGTGTGTACTTTTCTGTGGTGGACATTGGGAAGGACATGCCTGTAGTGGATAGTGGTGAGGAACCCTGTGGTGGACAGTGGTAATTATGACCCTGTGGTGGACAGCAGGGAGGACCTCACATTGGTGGACAGTGGAAAGAGCGTTCCTCTTGTGGACAATGTAAAGTATGTCCCTGTTCTGCACAGTGGTGAGGACATCCTTGTTGTGCAGAGGAGGATGTCTTGCAGTAGACAGTGGGGAGGACCACACTCTGGTTGACTGTGGGGTAGGAAGTCCCTGTGGAGTACAGTGGGAAGGACGTCCATGTGGGGGACTGTGGGGAAGATATCTGTTTTGTGGACAGTGTGAAGGATGTCCCTTTGGTGGACAGTGGGAAGGACGTCCCTGTGGTGGACTGTGGGGAGGAACTCTTTGGGGTGGACAGTTGGGAGGATGTCCCTGTGGTGGACATTGCGAAAGACCTCCATGTGGTGAACATTGGGAAGGATGTCCCTCTGGTGGACTTTGGGGAGGAACTGCTTTCTGTGGACACGGGGAAGGATGTCCCTGTGGTGGAGAGAGGGGAGGTCATCACTTAGGTGGACAGTGGTAAGGACAGCCATGTGGTGGATAGTAGAGAGGACCTCTCTGTGGTGAACATTGAAAAGCAGTTCCCTTTGGTGGAGAGTGGGAAGTACATTCATGTTGTGGATTTGGGAAGAACGTACATGTTGTGGACATTGTGAAGTACCCCTGTGTGTTCAACAGTGGCAAGCATGTCCCTCTGATGGACAGTGAGGAGGACCACCATGTGGTGGACAGTGGAAGGGACGTCCCTGTGGTGGACAGAGGAAAGGACATCATTGAGGTGGACATTAGGAAATATGTTCTTTTGTGGACAGCAGGGTGTACCTTACTGTGGTAGACAGTGGGAAGGACATGCCTGTTGTGGACAGTGCACTGGACATCCCTGTGGAGGACAATGGAAAGGACATCCATGTGGTGGACAGTAGAGAGGACTTCCCTGTGGTGGACAGTGGGAAGGAGGTCTCTAAAGCGGACATTGGAAGGACATATATGTTGTGGACTGTGTAAAGGACGTCCCTGTTGTGGTCATTGGGAAAAACCTTTTGGTGGACAGTGGGAAGGATGACCCTCTAGTGGACAGTGGAGAGGACATCCCTGTGGTGGAAAGTGGGAAAGACAACCCTGTTATGGTCTGAGGGGAGGATATAACTGACGTGGACAGAAGGAAGGACGTCCCTGTTGTGGACAGCAGGGAGGACCTTTCTGTTTTGAATTGTGGGAAGGACATCCCTGTTTTAGACAGTGGGGAGGACATCCCTCCACACTGCTTCTATGAGGGTGCTCCCTGACTCACCCTCACACCCTTTCCCCTCATTGCCAGAGTATTTCTCTAGCCTGGGGCATGGAGACTACACAGGACCAAGGACTTCTCCCATTGATGCCAGATAAGGCACTTCTCTCTTTCATATGCAGCTGGAGTCATGGGTCCCTTTGGTTGGTGGTTTTGTCCTTGGGAGATGTGGTGGAGAAAAGGGGCTGGTTGATATTGTTGTTTTTGCTTTGGTGTTGCAAATCCCTTCAGCTCCTTCAGTCTTTCTCCTAATTCCTCCATTGGGGTCCCTGTGCTCACTCTGACGGTTAGCTACAAGCATCTGCATCTGTATTTGTCAGGCTCTGGCAGAGACTCTCTGGAGACAGCTATTTCAGGCTCCTGCCACCAACCACTTCTTGGCATCAGCAATAATATCTGGGTTTGGTGTCTGCATATGGGATGAATCCTCAGGTGGGTAAATAACTGGATGGCCTTTCATTCAGTCTCTGCTCCACTCTTTGTCCCTGTATTTTCTTTAGACAGGAGCAATTTTTGGATGAACATTTTTAAGGACAAATGGCCCCATCCCTCAACCAAAGACTGTGCCTAACCTCTGGATGTAGTCTCTATAAGTTCTCCCCTTCTTTGTTGGGTATTTCAGCTAATGTCATCCCCGTTGTATCCTAGGAGCCCCTTGATTTCCTGGCATCTGGGACATTCTGGTAGCTACCCCCAGTTCCTCATCCCCCACAACTACACAACTCTGTTCAATTTCCTGACCCTCTGAACATCTCCCCTGTCTCCTCCCACAACTGGTCCTGCCCCTCTTTTTCTCTTCTCCTTCTCTCTCCCTCTCAACTCCCTTCCTCCTACCTCCTGTGATGATTTTGTTTCCCCTTCTAAGTAAAAATGAATCATCCACATTTTGGGCTTCCTTCTTCTTGAGCTTCACATGATCTATGAATTGAATCATGGGTATTCTGAGCTTTTTGCCTAATATCAACTTATCAGTGAGTACATACCATGTATATCCTATTGTGACTGTGATACCACACCCAGGATGATATTTTCTAGTTCTAGTCACCCTATTATGAGATCACCACACTTCTCTTACATGTTCATGTTTTAGGGAGCTCCTCTAAAGGATGTTTATGTACAGCTTTTTTGAAAGGTCTCTTGTTTTTTACTGTAAATTTCTATTTTAAGAGGACATTTTCTCAATAGTACAAAAGTCTGAAGAGAAGGTATAGATGTGGAAGGTAGATTTAGTCATGTGAGAAGCGAGTTGTTCTGGGTACCATCTCTAACTGCAAATGAAAAGATAAGTGGAGGTTCCTCCTGGTGTTGGTAGGCTAGGTCATGTCTCCATTTAGTGAGCTGATGAATCACTGAGAGAAGAGTGCTCCTCAGCCCCTTGAGAGGACAGAAGGGAGGCAGTTGCTCATTCTCTTAGGCCCTCAAGATGATGTCTGAAGTGTTTAGGAAACATGTGAAAACATTGGGAATTTTATCACCCAGATGGTTGTCTGGTGGCATTATCAGATTGCCTTGGCTTCCTGGTTGAGGTCAAATCAAATGGGGCTTTGACACTAGACAGACATTAGGTTACATTCTTGGTTTAGCACTGATTGCTGTTTGTCTGTGCTCCTATTTGGATATTAACTTGTTCATCTAGGAACCAAGACTAATCACTTGCTTTAAAGCAGTGGTTCTCTACCTTCCCATTGCTGCGACACATCAATACAATTCTTCATGGTGTAGTGACACCCCCCCCATAAAATTATTATTTTTACTTATTTATTTTTTATTTATTTTCATTGGATATTATATTTACATTTCAGATTTTATCCCCTTACCCCCACTCCCCCACCACCACCCAGAAACCTCTTATCCCATCCTTTCTCCTCATGCTTCTATGAGGATATGCCCCCTCCTATCCCCCGACTCCCACCTCCCCAATCTCAAATTCCCCCTGCCACTCGGTGTTCAGCCTTCATGGGACCAAGCATCTCCTCTCCCACCTATGCTTAACAAGGACATCCTCCCCTACATGTACAGATGGAGTCAAGTGCCCTCCCTATGAGCTCCCAGGCTGGTGGTTTAGACCCTGGGGAGCTCTGGTTGGTTGAAAGTGTTGCTCTCCTCATGGGGGCACAAACCTTTTCTGCTCCTTCAGTCTTCTCTCTAACTTCTCCATTGGGAAACCCTTGATCAGATCAGTGGTTAGCTGTGAGCATCTGCCTCTGAATGTGTCAGACTCTGGCAGACCTCTAAGGAGACATCTATATCACACTCTTGTCAGCATGCACTTCCTGCCATTCACATCAGTGTCTACCTTTGGTGACTGTACATGAGGTTGATACCCAGGTGGAATGGTCTCCAGACTGCTCCTCCTTCAGTTTCTGTCTCACACTTTGTCTCCATATTTGCTCCCTTGAGTATTTTTGTTACTCATTCTGAGTAAGACCAAGGCATCCACACTTGGTGTTACTTCTTCATGAACCTCATGTGGTCTGTGAGTTGAGTCTTGGCTATTCCACCCTTTTGGGCTAATGTCTGCTTATCAGTGAGTAAATACCATGTGTGTTCTTTTGTGATTGGGTTAACTCACTCAGGATGATATTTTCTAGTTTCATCCATTTACCTAAAAATTTCTCAAATTCATTATTTTTAATAGCTGAGTAATACTCCATTGTGCAAATGTACCACAGTTTTTGTATCCATTCCTCTGGTGAAGGACATCTGGGTTCTTTCCAGCTTCTGGCTATTATAAATGAGGCTGCTATGAACATAGTGCAGCATATTTCCTTGTTATATGTTGGAGCATCTTCTGGATACATGCCCAGGAGTGGTATAGCTGGGTCCTCAGGTAGTGCTATATCGAATTTTCTGAGAAACCACCTGACTGATTTCCAGAGAGGGTGTACCAGCTTGGAATCCCACCAACAGTGGAGGAGTGTTCCTGTTTCTCCACATCCTTTCCAGCATCTGAGTTTTTGATCTTAGCCATTCTAACTGCTGTGAGGTGGTATTTCAGGGTTGTATTGATTTGCATTTCCCCAATGACTAAGGATGTTGAGCATTTCTTAAGGTGCTTCTCAGCCATTCAAGTTTCCTCAGTTGAGAATTTTTTGTTTAGCTCTGTACCCCATTTTTGTAAATAGGGTTATTTGGTTGTCTAGAGTCTAATTTCTTGAGTTCTTTGTATATATTAGATATTAGCTGTCTATTAGATGTAGGATTGGTAAAAATCTTTTCCCAGTCTATTCATTGCCTTTTTGTCTTATTGACAATGTCCTTTGCCTTACAGAAGCTTTGCAATTTTATGAGGTTCCATTTGTCAATTCTTGATGTTAGAGCATAAGACATTGGTTTTCTGTTCAGAAACTTTCCCCCTGTACCTAGGTGTTTGAGGGTCTTCCCCACCTTCTCTTCTATTAGTTTCAGTGTATCTGGTTTGATGTGAAGGTCCTTTATCCACTTGGACTTGAGTGTTGATATGATATGAATGGATTGATTTGCATCCTTCTACATTCTGACATCCAGTTGAACCAGCACCATTTGCTGTAAATGCTATCCTTTTTCCACTGGATGGTTTTTGCTCCTTTGTCAAAGATCAAGTGACCATAGGTGTGTGGGTTCATATCTGGACCTTTAATTCTATTCCATTCATCTTCCTGCCTGTCTCTGTATCAATACCATGCAGTTTTTTTAATCACTATTGCTCTGTAGTACAGTTTGAAGTCAGGGATGGTGATTCCCTCAGAAGTTCTTTTATTGTTGAGAATAGTTCTCGCTATCCTGTTTTATATTTTGTTATTCCAAATGAATTTGCAAATTGCTCTTACTATCTCTATGAAAAATTGATTTGGAATTTTGATAAGGATTGCATTGAATCTGTAGATTGCTTTTGGCAAGATGGCCATGTTTACTAAATTAATCCTGCCAATCCTGGATGGGAGATCTTTCCATTTTCTGAGATCTTCTATTTCTTTCTTCAGAGACTTGAAGTTCTTGTCATACAGATCTTTCACTTGCTTGGTTAGGTTTACTCCAAGGTATTTCATATTATTTGTGACTATTGTGAAGGGTGTCATTTCCCTAATTTCTTTCTTAGCCTGTTTATCCTTTGACTAGAGGAAGGCTACTGATTTGTTTGAGTTGATTTTATATCCAGCCACTTTGCTGAAGTTGTTTATCAGGTTTAGGAGTTCTATGGTGGAAGTTTTAGGGTCACTTAAGTATACTATCCTATCATCTGCAAATAGTGAAATTTTGACTTCTTCCTTTCCTATTTGTATCCCTTTGACTTCCTTTTGTTGTCTGATTGCCCTGGCTAGGACTTCCAGTACTATATTGAATAGGTAGGGTGAGAGTGGGCAGCCTTGTCTAGTCCTTGATCTTAGTGGGATTGCTTCAAGTTTCTCTCCATTTAGTTTGATGCTGGCTACTGGCTTGCTGTATATTGCTTTTACTATGTTTGCTATGGGCCTTGAATTTCTGATCTTTCTAAGACTTTTAACATGAAGGGATTTTGAATTTTGTCAAATGCTTTCTGAGCATCTAGTGAAATAATCATGTGTTTTTTTCTCTGAGTTTGTTTATGTAGTGGATTATATTGATGGATTTCTGAATATTGAGCCATCCTGCATTCCAGGGATAAAGCCTACTTGATCATGATGGATGATTATTTTGATGTGTTCTTGGATTCATTTTGTGAGAATTTTATTGAGAATTTTTACATCAATATTCATAAGAAAGGTTGGTCTGTAGTTCCCTTTCTTTGTTGGGTCTTTGTGTGGTTTAGGTATGAGCATAATTGTACCTTCATATAATGAATTGGGTAGTGTTCCTTCTGTTTCTATTGTATAGAATAGTTTGAAGAGAATTGGTATTAGGTCTTTTTTTGAAGATCTGATAGAATTCTGCACTAAAAACATCTGGTCCTGGACTTTTTTTGGTGGGGAGATTTTTAATGACTGTTATTTCTTTAGGGGTTATGGGAGTTCTTTAGATGGTTTATGTGCTCCTGATATAATTTTGGTACCTGATATCTGTCTAGAAATTGTCCATTTCATCCTGAGTTTCCAATTTTGTTGAGTATAGGCCTTTGTAGTAAGATCTGATGATTTTTTTAATGTCCTCAGTTTCTGTTGTTATGTCTCCATTTTCAGTTCTGATTTTATTAATTTGAATACTGTCTCTGTGACCTTTGTTTAGTCTGGCTAAGGGTGTGTCTATCTTGTTGATTTTCTTAAAGAACCAGCTCCTGGTTTCATTGATATTTTGTGTAGTTCTTTCTGTTTCTACTTGGTTGATTTCAGGCCTCAGTTTGATTATTTCCTTCAGTCTACTCTTCTTGGGTATATTTGCTTTTTTTGTTCTACAGCTTTCAAGTGCACTGTCAAGTTGTTAGTGTATGCTCTCTCCAGTTTCTTTTTGTAGGCACTTAGAGCTATGAGTTTCCCTCTTAGTACTGCTTTCATGGAGTCCCACAAGTTTTGGTATGATGTGTCCTCATTTTCATTAAATTCTAAAAGCCTTTAATTTCTTTCTTTATTTCTTCCTTGACCAAGTCAGCATTGAGTAGAGCATTGTTCAGTTTCCACATGTATGTGGATTTTCCATTGTTTTTGTCATTATTAAAGACCAGCCTTAGTCCATGGTGGTCTGATAGGGTACAAGGGATTATTTCAATCATTTTCTATGTATTGAGGACTGATTTGTGACCAATTATATGATCTAGTTTGAAGAAGGTATCATGAGGTTCTGAGAAAAAGGTATATTCTTTTCTTTAGGATGAAATGCTCTATAGATATTACTTAAATCCACTTGGTTCATAACTTCTGTTAGTTTCTTTATGTCTCTGTTTAATTTCTGTTTCCATGATCTGTCCATTGCTGAGAGTGAGGTGTTGAAATCTCCCATTATTATTGTGTGAGGTGCAATGTATTCTTTGAGCTTTAGTAAAGTTTCTTTTGTATATGTAGGTGCCCTTGCATTTGGGCCATATATGTTCAGAATTGAGAGTTCATCTTGGTCGATTTTTCCTTTTATGAGTATAAAGTGTCCTTCTTTATCTTTTTTTATTACTTTTGGTTGAAAATCAATTTTATTGGATATTAGAATTGCTACTCCAGCTTGTTTCTTGGGACCATTTGCTTGGCAGATTTTTTTCCATCCTTTTACTCTGAGGTAGTGTCTGTCTTTGTCACAGAGGTGCATTTCCTGTATGCAGCAATATTCTGGGTCCTCTTTATGTATCCAGTCTGATAGGCTATGCCTTTTTATTGGAGAATTGAGTCTATTGATATTAAGAGACATTAAGGAAAAACGATTGTTGCTTCCTGTTATTTTTGTTATTAGAGTGGAATTATGTTTGTGTAACTATCTTCTTTTGGGGTTGTTGGAAGACTACTTTCTTGCTTTTTCTAGATTGTAGTTTCCTTCCTTGTGTTGGAGTTTTCCATCAATTTTTTTTGAAGTGCTGTATTTCTGGTAAGATATTGTGTAAATTTGGTTTTGTCAGGGAGTATCTTGGTTTCTCCATCAATAGTGATTGAGAGTTTTGCTGGGTATAGTAGTCTGGGCTGGCATTTGTGTTCTCTTAGATTCTGTATGATATCAGTCCAGGATCTTCTAGCTTTTATAGTCTCTGGTTAGAAGTCTGGTGTAATTCTTATAGGTCTGCCTTTATATGTTACTTTACCTTTTTCCCTTACTGCTTTTAATATTTTTCTTTGTTTTGTATATTTGATGATTTGATTATTATATGACGAGAGGTATTTTTTTTCTGGTCTAGTCTATTTGGGGTTCTAAAGAATTCTTGTATATTTATGGAGATTTCTTTCTTTAAGTTAGGGAAGTTTTCCTCTACAATTTTGTTAAAGATATTTACTGGCCCTTTAAGTTGGGAGTTTTCACCATCATCTATACCTATCATCCTTAGGTTTGGCTTTCTCATTGTGTCCTAGATTTCCTGGATGTTTTGGCTTAGGAGCTTTTTGCATTTTGCATTTTCTTTTACAGTTGTGCCAATGTTTTTTATTTTATATTCTGCACATGAGATTCTCTCTTTTAACTCTTGTATTCTGTTGGTGATGCTTGCTTCTATGACTCCTGATCTTTTTCCTAGGTTTTCTATCTCCAGGGTAGTCTTTCTTTGAAATTTTCTTTATTGTTTCTACTTCCATTTTTAGATCCTGGATGTAAAAATTTGTTTAATTCCTTCACCTGTTTGATTGTGTTTTTTAGCAATTCTTTAAGGGATTTTTGTGTTTCCTCTTTCAGGGCTTTTACCTGTTTACCTTTGTTCTCCTCAAATTCTTTGAGAGTGTTATTTATGTCCTTCTTAAAGTCCCCTATCATCATCATGAGAAGTGTATTTAATTCTGAATTCTGCTTTTCTGGTGTGATGGGGTAGTCAGGGCTTGCTATGATGGGGGAACTGGGTTCTGATGATGCCAAGTCATTGAGAACTGACCCAAGCTAGCCCCACATTGGGCACCAAAAATGTCATGGCCGGAGCTGCCCCACAAAATGTTGAGAACCGAGCTGGCCCAGGTTTAGGGGCCAAGATTTCATGGACCACTCTATCAATGTTGGAACCTGCACTGCCAAAAGTCTTGGGGGCTAAACTGTTAGAGCCTGCACTGTCCCAAACTGCTTCAGTCCATGGTTCGGAATTCAGGAAGAGAGAGAGTGAGCATGAAAGTGAGGAATGAAGACCAGACAGAGTGTGATTCGATCCTGTTTATTCTTCAATCTCTCTTCCTAGCCCAAGTCCCAAGTCTTGAGTTCCTAGTCCCTAGTTCCTAGTCCCTAGTGCCTCCAAGTTACAAGTTACTTCTTCCAAGTGCTAAGTGCCTAATGTCTAATTCCTACTTCTCTGTTCTTTCTCCAAGTGCCAAGTGCCTAATAACTAATAATTCTTCTTCCAAGTCCTCTAGTCCAAGTATCTTCTTCCTCAATGCCTAATTCCTACTCATAACAATTTCTTCTGTCTGCCTCTCGTCTTTTATATATCTCACTTCTAAGCCACACCTTTAAGTCATGCCCTTAGGTCTTGTCTCTAAATCTGATCTCTAAATCACACCCTTAAGTCACACACCTTTAAGTCTCACACATGCAAGGGAAGATCCTGGGTATCTAAAGCAAGATGTTCTCAAAGTGTGCTCAGCTGTTGTAGGCTATTGTAATCAAGTCTTTTGTCAGGGTATATGGCTCAAAATGGCTGCAAGGATGATAGCTGCCTTCTGCCCACTCCCCACATCAAGTAACTTTGGTTTCTGTTGTTTACATTCTTGTGCTTCCCTTTTCCCATGTGGTTAACTCCAGCTAGGTGTTCGGTGCTCTGTGTGTAGTTGTTCCTCTAGGATGTCTCAGGACATAGTGTCTACTGCTCTGAGTGCAGTGGCTCTTCTAGGATGTCTCGGGATATAGTGTCCACTGCTCTAGTTCAGTTGCTCCTTTGCCGCTCTGAGGTCAATTGCATCTCTAGGATGTCTTGGGATACAGTGTCTACATGGGAGCAGATCAGCTGGGTGTCTGACACTCTGAGTTCAGTGGCCTCTCTAGGATGTCTCCAGATAAGGTGTCCACATGGGAGGAGACATGCTGGGTGTCTGCTCCAACCACCAGGATTGGGCGAGGGGTGGAAAGATTTTTTGGAAAATTATCTAATACTTGTTATTAATATAATAATAATTGATATTAATTAATATAACTATTAATGTTATAATTTAATTTTCATTTAAATTGATAGATTTTTTTCACTAAAAATAGGTGATTACTTATGCTGTAACAAAAATTTATAAAATCCTACACATACACTAAATTCAAAAGGCCTTCAATGTAAGTTTCACCCTTGTTTGTGGCCTCTAGAGTTTCTAAGAATGAGCTAATAGGAAGCAGGTAAAGCTTCAGGTGTTAAGATGATCTTCACAAAGGGATCTTCATCCTGTGGCAGCACAAGTACCCATTGTCACAGGGCACAGTCAGGATCACACTGATGCTCATAACAGAGAAAGGGCAGATCTCTCTGCCACAGTTGTTCAGCCTGGTTGGTTAACAGACTTCTCTATAGAGCCACCCAAACATAGTTTCTCTAGAGTTTCAGACTCAGTAGCCCAGGTATAAGAATTACTCTTGGGTGTTTGTCGCAGCATAAATGGGTGGACAATGGTCTATCTGCCTCTTAAAGTGTAGTAGACACCGATGAATAAAAGTGGTCTCATCAACTTACATCTCTGCCACTATGAGTATGATGACATTTAATCCTAGCGCTCTAGAGGCTGAGGCAGGAACAGTCAAGATCAAGGCCAGCCTATACTACATGGGAAAATCCTCATTCTTCATTATCCTACTACTATAAGTGAATTAAACTTTAAGATTTCCAGCCTATGCCCAGCAAGATGGCTCAGTTTTAATGGGTCTTATCCCAGAAGCCTAGTGGCATGAATTTGAGCTCCAGAACATACATAAAGTTCGTAGCAAAGAACTGATTCCAGAAAGATATCCTCCTGCTCTGCCTGCCTTGACATCCCTAGTACAAAGATGCCAGGAACAAGGGTGTCCTGTGTGTCCTCTGATTTCACTGTATATACAATGGGACATGCAACCGTGTGTGTGTGTGTGTGTGTGTGTGTGTGTGTGTGTGTATTCTAAGTGTTCTTGCAATCTTTAAATATATGACCCAATGACAAACTGTACTTGGTAATATATAAAATATGCTACTTTTAAGTAGACTTTTCTATGCATTTTCTTTTATATCATTGGACTATACAAATTAATATAAATGCTATATTAATCTCATAAAATAAGCAATGCTTCTTTGATTCTATGGACTTTCTACTTTTTTAAAAATCAAGGTCATGAGTTTTCTGTTTGTTTGTTTGTTTGTTTCCTTGATTTTCTGGTTTGGTGTTTGTTTGTGGTAGAAGTTTGAATATTTGTGGCTGAAGAAGTGGCACTATTTGGAGATGTGGCCTTACTGGAAGAACTGTGTTACTGTGGGTATAGACTTTAAGACTCTCAGAAGACAGTCTTCTCCTAGGGGCCTTCAGATAAAGATGGAGCACTCCCAGCTCCTCATGTTCCATACCTGAAGACACCGTCATTTTCCTGCCTTGTTGATAATAGACTGAACCTCTGAAACTATAAGCCAGCTCTAATTAAATGTTGTCCTTATAAGGATTTCCTTGGTCATAGTGCCTGTTAACAGCAGTAAAACCCTAATTAAGTCAGAAGTTGATACCAGGGACTGGGTGGGGTATTCCTGATATAGGCCTGACCATACTTTTGTTTGAAAGAATGTATATTTTGGGACTTTAGATTTGGAAAGTAGTGGAATCCTTCATGTGGGGCTTATTGAGTTATCATAGTAGGAATATGGAAGACACGGATGCTCAGAGTGGTTTGAATTTCTGGGTCCTAAGATTCCCAAAAGAATCTGAGTATGTGGCCTAGACACTGATCTTGTGATATTCTGGTGAAGGACATGGCTGCTTTTTACCCTTGTCTGAAGAGTCTGCCTAAGGCTAAGGGAAGAGATTCAGATTAATTACATTGACAAAGGAAGTCTCAGAAACACTTAGCATAGATTTTGATCTCTGGTAAAGTCTCATAAAGCACATTTTGTTAAAAGAGTCACAAGCTTAGAAAGGAAAAATACAAAAATGAATGGATCAGGTAATAATAAAAGGGCAATAGAAAATAAAATGGAGCTGAATCATGTGTTCAAGGAGATGAAGAGATGAATGGAGTGGTGATTTCAGGGAAGATCCCACTCAGCTAAGTTTACAACCAGGCATGGTAATACAAGCCTCTAATCCTAGGAGACAAAGCCAAGCAGATCTCTGAGTTCAAGGCCATCATGGGACAGAGCAAGTTCTAGGTGAAGAAAAGCACCTTCATAGAGGCAAAGGGGATTTTTGAAGATGGGGAAGAAGATGGGGATTTGATGGGGGAGTTTGTGCAGAGGAAATGAGGAAGGAGAATATCATTTAAAATGTAAACAAGTAAAATGATTTTTTAAAAAAAGTAATGGAAAAACAGAAGCCAGCAATTTCTCTTAGGTGAAATCTATTGGGAAGTATTTTCTGAGAGCACAAAGAAATTGTTCCAAAGAGAGCACAAGGTTTATCTTGTGCTGCAGCTGGACTTGGTACTGTGTAAGAGTCACCCAGGATGTACTGGTTTTGAAGGTATGAAGGGTTTATGGAGAGTAGCTGAGGTTAGCACTTTGAGAGGCCAGGAAATGCCTCTGGTAGAGGTATAGACTCATTTGCAGTTTATGGCCCAGGACTAAAGGGTCATGCAAAGGAGTTGAGGATTGGCACCATGAAGAGAGCTTGTGAGAGGCTATTATTGGTAAAGCCTAGTTGCAGCAGAAGACCCCAGCATATAGGAGATGCCAGTAGTTGAGTTGACCACCACCACCAACAGCAGCATCGGAGTGGAGTCAACCAGAGCCTAAAGTGCTACAAAGGGCAAAGCAGGAGAAGTAAGGAAAACCCTTCTGAGGAGACCAGGAGATCATGTGTGGATCTCAGACATTGGAACAAGAAGCTATGAAGCTGAAGATCACTTGAAAAGCCCAAGATTTTAAAGATAGCAGAGCCCTGGGATACCTGCTGAGGAAAGCTGATAAACAGGAGGAGGAACCAGCCCAGGAAACATTAGGCTAGAACAAAAAAGTAATTTCAGGCAAGAATCTAAATCTTAAGCTAGAACAAAGAAGTAGGCTTCAGGAATGAAAATGACTTTGGGCTAGTACTGGGAAGTAGGCTCAGATATTTTGGTCATCCAGATAAGCCCTTAGAAATAGTGATCATGGGACTCTGTTTATAGTCCTGTGTGTTTTTTGACTATCTGGGTTTATTGTCTTGCTTGTTCCTTGATGATTTGCATCTATTATATTGCTAGTCCCTCAGCCTAGAACTGACCTTAATACTTGCATGTAATTTAAATAGTATAAAAGTAAAAAGGGAGAAGGAGGAGGAGGAATAAGATAGGGGATTTATGGGGGCAATGGGAAAAGGGGATAACATTTGAAATGTAAAGAAATAAAATATTGAATAAAAAACAACTTTTTTGCAGTCAACAACAATGAAAAAAATTGGATATCTGAAGACAACTTTGAGGTCAGACATGGAGATGCAGAGATGGAGTTTGCAGAACTGGTTTCCTATCTTGCTTTGGGGATTACATTAAGTGATTGCATGGATCTCAGAAGAGACTTTGATCTTTGGACTTTCAACATTGTTGAGACTGCTACAGACTATGAGGTCTAATGTGTTTGAGTTAGCCTGTGGCAATCAGTGAATACAATGTGGCAGTTTGAATATGCTTGGCTCAAGTAGTGGCATCATTTGGAAGTATGGCCTTGTTGGGGTAAGTGTGTCACTGTGGTTGTGGGCTTTAAGACCCTCATCCTAGATGTCTAGAAGTCAGTATTCTCCTAGAGGTCTTCAGATGACAAAATAGAACTCTCAGTTCCTCCTGCACTTTGCCTACCTTGACACTCTCATGCTCTCATTTTAATGATAATAGACTGAACCTCTGAACCACCTGTAAGCCAGCTCCAATTAAATGTTATCCTTATAAGAGTTGCCTTGTTCA
This sequence comes from Arvicanthis niloticus, assembly GCF_011762505.2. NCBI lineage: Eukaryota > Metazoa > Chordata > Mammalia > Rodentia > Muridae > Arvicanthis > Arvicanthis niloticus. The sequence continues at coordinate 45,326 of NC_133429.1, forward strand.
TGGTGTCTCTTCACAGCAGTAAACCCTAGCAAAGGCTTTTGTTTTGAGACAATATCTCCCTATGATATCCAGTCTGGCCTTAACCTGTGATTCTCTCACCTCAGCCTGGAGAGCAATAGTATTAAAGGCATACACCATCACACCTACATTCTTACCTTGAAATTGAGATGCCAAATCTTTAAAGGTCAGACTCCATTTTAGAGAACCTGACCTAAGTTTGAACTCAGATAAACTAATACACTGGTACATAACACTGGATTCCAAGTTGTCTCCCAACAAAACCTGAGCCTAGCTCCAGCCTCTAGGCTAATCCCCAACTAGACTAGAGTTTCCAGGTTACACCCTCAACAAGACCAGTGTTTCCAGGTTATTCCCCCAACAAATTTGCACCCCAGGTTACAAGTCCACTCCTTGCCTAACAACCACCAATGCAGAGGGGAGCAGAAGTTAAGTTTATGATATGACTCCCAGCACCAGCCAAATATGTGAAAGGCCAGAGTAGATTTCAAATTAATTAGAGGCTTACACATGTACTTCCTGCTTGCTGCTTACTATAAAGCTTTGCCCTGATAGACATTTGGGGCTCCCCCACCACCAAAACTGTTCTGCATGACAGCTGTGCATTAGGGGGTGAAGGGAGGCAGGGAGGATTAGCTCAAATAGAATAAAGACCCTGCTGTGAGTTGCATCAGATCAGCTCCTGTGTGTGTTTTTGGTGATCACTAACATTTCCTTAGCACAACACAATTTATAACACTTGTCAGAAAATCAGTAATGAACATAGTGTTATTCATTCATAATTCATTTTCATAAATGACTATTACAATTCAGATACTCTCTGAGGTATCATCTGTGGTTCAAGACAGCCAGTCTATCAGGCTCTGAACTAAAAGCATCTGTGTATTGTGTAGACATTTGAAATGTGATTCTCTCCTTGAGGGCAGATGAGTGGTTGCCTCAACGCACCTACAGAAGACATACTCTTTTAGCTGTTGAACTCAGAGCCCACAGCAGCTCCTCTGAGATCTGGGGACCTCTTCCTGGAACAGATTACCAGAAGGAGGCTCAGAAGGCACAGGCTCTCCCACAGCAGCTGGCCTTGGAACTGCAATCTCTTTCTCCATCCCCCTCCACCAACTGCTCTGGATTCTTCAACCCCTCACCTAGTCCATATGCTATCCTCCTCAGACCAGGCTTAAAACACTTCCTTTTAGCGACCAAAGCATTGGTGATAGAAGTACTTCATCCTGCTAGTGACCATGCCCATTTGAGCTGCATTCTAGGTGGCTTCATTTCCAACATGTAGAGCTTCAAGGACCTGGAAGTACTTGCTTCTCATAGTCACCAGGACCAGATATTCCTGATGTGTGCAAAGCTCTGGGTGGATTTTCACACCTAATATACAGGTGTGCTCTGGATAGTGGCTCACCATCCTTTTATAGTCCCATCCACAGTGGCATTTCAACTACACCTACAACAGTGGATCCCAACACCCTTCTCCATAGCTAGAGAATATTGTACCTGACTATGCTGTTAGCTGATTGGATATTTGATTGTGTAAATTGCTAGATTAACACACACAAAAATGGATGTGTTTGTTATATAGTATTGCATAACAAGTTCCAGACCTAGTGGTATCAAAAGGCATTGATAACTCCATAGTGTCTGTGGATGAGGAATCCAGCTCTGGTTCAATAGGTTCCTGTGACTCAGGGCCTGTTTCAAAGCAATGAGTCTTTGGTCTCCTCACTGCAGGACGATTTGCTTGCAGCTAAAGTAGTGGATACTTTTTTAATACTCTGATGGCTGCCTGTGAATCATACATGAGTTCCAGGTTAGCAGTCAGAAATGCAAATTCTTCCTGACCTGGGCACCAGGGGAACATTCCTCCTGTCCATTCCCTAAGTTATCCACCCCCCTCTCAGTCTCAGGACAGAGAGTTGGAAGGAAACTCTGCAGGCCCCAGCCTCTGCATAGCTCTCTCCCCTCAGAGCTCTGTACTGTGGGTTCTTGTCTACCCTGTCATCACCAGACTCAACTCTGTTTCCCCAGATAATGAATGGCTTTGTTGGCTTCCATGCGAACAAGCAGGAATCATTCAAGACACAAATTGTGACAATAACAGAGCCCTTCTCACCAGCTTCCTTCCACAGATCCCCAACTTGTGCTTACAATCATGTTCACACACTATTCATCATGGACACATGTAGAATCTCCTGCATCTTCTTTAGCATCTGTTGCCAGATTTCTCCAGGTACGCATCTAGCAGACCAGTTGTATAGTATTTCATGATCTTGACTTGGATGAGACAAAACAGATTTTCATGTGATTATTGGGAATATTGCTTTCTAATGTATAGTCATACCTATTTTGATTAACTTTCTGTTTGGTGGTTTTTTTTCTTTAAACTTCAAATTTTATTTTATGTGTGTGGATGTTTTGTCTATATGTTTGTATCACATGTGCACCTAGTTTCCACAAAAGCCAGGAGATGGCATCAAATCCTCTGGAACTGCAGTTACAGGCAGTTGTGAGCCACCATAAGAGTGCTGGGAATACAAGTTGGGTCATCTGAAAGAGCAGTGGGTTCTCTTAACCATCCTGCTATCTCTCTAACACTTGATGTATAGGGTTTTATGAATGGTAGATGATACTTTTGAACTCTTAATCATGTATGTTTCAAAAACTAGTGCCCTGTTTGTGTTATAGGTTTTTACAATCAGAAAGTCTTATTTAACGTATTCAACCTTAATTGTGTTCTCCTTTTACAGTGCTAGGTGTGGAACCTAAAACCTGATGCATCCTAGGAAGCACTTCACTGTTGACTCCCAGAACCTCTCATTTCTTCCATGGTTAGACTACTCTGTGTCAGGTCAATGAGCCCTATTCTAAAACCACGAAGACAAGCTCTTTTGTGTTCCTGGTGGCTTTACATTTTGCATTCAAGTCTTAGCACATCAGTCATTGTTCTAGACATGTTTTGATTTTTTTTTTGAGACCAGATCTCATGATGTAGCCTAGGCTGGCACTGAGCTCACAATTCTCTTGCTCAGCCATGTGACCACTGAGAACATGAGATTTTCATCTATCCATGTGTGGACCATCAACCCTCTCCTTCTTGGCATTTCTGAGGCACATCTCCTTTTCTGGCTGACATTGTTTCAGCCTCTTCAGCTTGTCCATCTGTGGATTCCTTTCCTTGTAGTTTGATTCTGCTGCCTTATAGTTCTAGGCCAGGAAAAATGTTCTGCAGATGATTTGGTACCATCTGTGGTCCAGCAGGTACCCTTTTCAGAGACAATGATGCAGGATTCCCCACCACTAAGGAGCCTGCCCATTGGTGTGCCACTCCTTCAACTAGGTCACCTTCTCTTTTGCACATATTTTCAGTGTGCCCCTGTATGCATGTGTACCTGTGTGTGCATGTGCACAGATATGTGCAAGCCCCAGGGTTCACTGATTTCAGGGTCTTTCCCCATTGTGCTCCATATTTATTCATTGAGACAAAATATGTTACTGCAGCTGGAGCTCCCTGATTGCAGAGAGTTTCCTTATCCAGCTTGTCCCGAGTTTCTCATTTCTGCCTCCTGGGTGCAAGGATTAGAGGCGATCATCATGCATACCAAACTGCTTGTGGAGGCTCTAGGAATTCAAACTCTAGACTTTATAGTTGTGTGATAGATGCTGTATTGTCAGGAGCCATAATAGGACAAGCTAATAATGATCAGATGATCATCCTGAAATGCTTGCCTCGGATTATTATATGATCTGCGATGAGTGTGCCCCATTAGCAAGGCTGTGGTGGATGTGATTTTAGGAAAGATTCCTGCTATTAATATGCTTTCTCCATTATTATTATTATTATTATTAGATATATGCAACTATCACTAAGCAATAACACACCCCTTTGTAGCAGATCTCTGCAGATCCACAAAGATGAACTGCCTTGCAGTGTTACTATATAGGGAAATAGATGGCTTAAGTCTTATTGATGATCCTATAAGAATTCCTAAAATTATATCAATGATTATTAAGCTCTTTTTACAACAGGACTGCTATTAAGTCCCTCAGGCATAGTTGAAACTGCAAAGAGAACTCTGGCAGTCTCCTGAGTGTTATCAGTTAATTGCCCCAAGAGAGATAGTAACTAGACCTTCTTCTGCTCAGAGCACACTCCAAGAAGTTGTAAAACAATTAACCAAGGTCACTCAAGGGAATTCACAATTTATTATAGGTACCAGGACAAAAGAGAAAATATTGCCTGGGTTTATCTATACAAAACTTCACTAATTTCTTAAGTTATAGTTTCAGACTTTCAGCGAACCTGTGGACCTAGACAGGTGATGAATGTCTAGCTAGATAATTACTCCTAATGGGTGTTCATGTAAACATTCTGTGTTGTAAACTTCTATTTCACTTTATGACTCTAATTTTGGTGTGAACTTGTGATGAACTTTGTAACATGTGACCATGTACTCTGAAAGATGTATAAATTCTGAAGACAAAGACAAAGAGTTAGTTAGAATAGAGTTAGTGAGTGAGTGAGTGAGTGAGTGAGTGAGTGAGTGAGTGAGTAAGCAAATGAGTGGGTGAGTGAATCAGTTAGTTAAGAGCCCATCATCCTTTCTTTACCCCTTCCCGCCTAGAATTTTTCTCCCTTAGAATTTTTACTTTGTTAGAATCTTTTCTTCTTCCCCACTCAAGACTTTTCCACTCAGATAGCTTCATAGGATATTTCTTACACTTAATAAACTCTATAGCAACTTTACTAAGTGTCTTTTCTTCCAGCCACCCAGCAGTTCCTGTTGAGATAGAACAAAGGCCACATTGCCTAGTCCTCTGCTTTTAGGCTACAGGTGTTAATCACCTAAGCCTGCAGTCTCTTACCCTCAGAAGTTTTTAGGATAATACAAGGCTATTTACTTAACCTCTTGCTGGTCTTAGGGCCAGGATGCTGACTGCAGGTCAGCTACAGTAGCATAGGGGCTGCCTCAAGAAGAACTGGACAGAGGAGGAGAAGAAAGAAGCAGCTGCATCTCCCCCTCTCACCCAAGCTGGGCTGGCCCCCAGCACTGTATCCATTGAAGTATAGCCCCATGTTCCAAATTATCTTGTTTTCTAGTAGGTAACCCATGAAGAGGCTCATGTGCTTGAACACTTGGTCCTGGGTTCTTGGCATGGTTACAGAAGTTTCTGAAACCTTTAATGAGCAGAGCCTCACTGAAGGAAGTGGGTCTCCTTGGAATAGGCCTTCAGGTTTTTGCAACCCAGCACCACTTCCTGTCTGTTCCTACTTCCTGCTTCTATGCCTTCCCAGACACTAGGGCCCTTGTCCCCTTCCTATACTATGAGGTAAAGTACATCCTTCTCTTCCCTCCTGTTTCTTACCAAGTCACAGCAATGAGGAAAGTAATACCAATGAATAGATAGGTAGGTAGGTCGGTGAGTGACTGGATGGATGGATGGAAGGATGGATAGATAGATAGATGATAGATAGATGATAGATAGATAGAGACAGACAGACAGACAGACAGACAGACAGACAGACAGATATGCTGCATTTGATGTGACCTCTAAGCAGTTTCTTGCATGATAGAAAATGCCTAAAACATACAGATTAGTAATCTGCCAGCTGCTTACAAGCTTGAGGGAACCCTCCATTTTTCTACACCATCCAAAAACATACAGAGATTTCCAGATAGAGAAATGCCTATGCTGTACACAGCAAAAAACATGGAAAATGTCCAAAGAAAATTCTGTTATTTGCATACATTTTTAGTTTTACTGTGTGTGTGTGTTGGTGTGCCTGTGTAGTTGTGTATATCTAAATATATATCTATGGTTATTTGGGTCTGTGTGTGTCAGTATGTATGTGTGTACCTGTGTGTATTTGTGTATGTTCACCTGCCTGTGTTTATTTGTATATTGGTATGCATGTCTGTGTGTCTATGTGTATGTGTCTGTATGTTATTTGTGTCTATATGTGTTGTGTTTCTGGTGTATCTGTGCCTGTACCTGTGTTTATGTAAGAGTATGTATGTTTGTGTCTGGGTCCATGTCTATTTATGTCTGTGTGTATCTTAATGTGTGTTTGTGTTGGTGTTTGTGATGGTTTAAAAATGATTGGCTGACAGAGTGGCACTATTAAGAGATGTGTTCTTGCTGGAGTAGGTGTGGCCTTTTTGGAGGAAGTGTGTCATTGTGGGCATGGTCTTTAAGACCCTCATCTTAGCTCTCTGGAAGCCAGACTTCTCCTGTTTGCCTTTGGAGCAAGATGTAGAACAATCAGATCCTCAGACACAAAGACTGCCTGAAAGCTGACAGGCTTCCACCTTGAAGATCATGGACAGAAACTCTGAAGCTATAAGCTATCCCCAATTAAATGTTGTCCTTATAAGAGTTGCCTTGGTCATAAGGTCTCTTTAGAGCACTAAAACCCCTTCTAAGACAGTGTTTTTATGCCTATCAGTGTCTCTGTGTGTATCTGTGTATCTGTGACAATATCTAAAGATCCCTTTTTTATATTCCTCTTCCTGGTTCTGGTATTTAATTACTCAAGTACATGGGACTTAGAATAAAGGAATTTCTGGAATAAAAAGGCAGCCACATGGGCTGGGGAGATGGCTCAGTGGTGCCAAGCACTGGTGTCTCTTCCAGTGGAATTAGGTTCAATTCCTAGCACCTACATGACAACTCACAGCTGTCTGTAATTCCAGTTCTAGATGATCTGACACATTGATACATACACACATGCAGACAAAACATCAATGCACATGAAGATACATACTTTAAAAGCAGCTAGTTAATGTCTAATGTCAGCAGATATATAGAGAAGCTCTCTGGAGCTGTCTTTGCTGACATTCTGGGGACATATAAAGCATTCTAATTCATTTGATATGTATATTTAAATTCATGTTAAAAACAAAAATATTTTTGGTTTTTAACCAATTCACCAAGACATTCATCCATTGAAAGTTTACAAAATTTAATGAGTTGTTCAATTACAAAAATCCAGATTTTGGACATATCCATTACTTCAATAATATTGATATGCATTTCCAGTTAGCTAAGAGCTTGATGTAAAAGGCATGCATTACTGTGCCTGGATTTTATTTATGTATAAGAGTTAGTAAGCATATAACATGTGTCTGTAAACTACATTAGAGGCCATTGGATCCTCTGGAGCTGATGTTATAAGGTCTGTGAAAATCCTAATGTGGGTATATGGATACAAACAAACAAACATAAAAAGTAATGCACATTTTAAATGTACAACTTAAAAATTCAATTGCATTTTTTCAGATAGTAAAATAGACATCAATAAAACTAAATTATTTAACATTTATTTGAGATTAGGTGCATAGGGCAGAACATATATGTAGAATTTCTGAAAAACTTCCTGGAGTCAGTTCTCTCCTTCCACCATGTGAGTCCCAAGGAAGTCAGCTTGTCAGACTTGGCAGCAAGTGCCTTTACCCACTGGTCCATCTTGCCTGCCCCAGTAAAACTTTTCAAATGACTGGGGAACATGGAGATATCCTCTAAACTGTGACCCCCTACATTCCATTACTGTTTTAGCTCTTTAAGAACATTTAAAATAAGAAGTCAGTTTGTGGGAGGCTAACCCTCCATGTGAAATATGAGCCAGCACCTTTTCCACCAGGAGAATTTCACTCAAGCTCAGTCATGCTCAAGTTGAATAGGCTGGGGAAAATTGCAAGTTACAATTTGAGAATATTTATGAGTCTCTGTGGATGTTAGGTTTCTAAACCTCCAACCAGGTCAACAGTGACTTCTACTTTTGTCCACAAAGCCACTCCAGCCTGAAACCTTCTTATCTTGAACACTGGATAAGTTTAAAGACACTCTTCAGTTTGAAAATGATGATGATGATGATGATGATGATGATGATGATGATGATGATGATGATTTTCTGAAGGGTTTTAAAAGTTAGTCTTTGGATTAATGATTCACCCACAGCGACATTAGAAAAAGTCTGAAGAAATGTCATTCATAATAACACTTCTTTGAAATTTAACTGTCTATTTTCTTTATAGTATCAGCAAACACCATGACCAAATGGGGATCAGATGGAGTAGGTGTCCAGGCCTGAACAGCAGAAAAAGATAATATAAAAACTAAGAGCACATCCCAGGCACCCTATCCCTGGCCACAAGCCTCCAGTCAAACGGGCCTTTGTTACTCTTCCTATTCTTACAGCATCGGTAACTGGGATTTTGGTGGGTTTATTTCTGTATTTGTGTTCATAGAACATGTATCAGAAAAACAATAATCAGACACAGTAGGCAGGCTATAAGTTCTTCTAGTGTTCAAGCTCCACCCAGGGTAGGAGAGCACTTTCCCCTGGCTGTCTGTAGATGACAGTCTCCTCCTTTCTGCCTATGGATCAAGATGTAGAACTCTTAGCTTCTCTACACCATGTCTGCCTGCACACAGCCATGCTTTCCACCATGATGATAATGAACCTAACCTCTGAAACTGTAAGCCAGCCATATTTAAATATTTACCTTTATAGGAGTCACCTTGGTTATGGTTTCTCTTCATAGCAATAAAACCCAAAGACAAGACTATTTTGGCTAAAGTTTGGCTGGAGACAATCTCTTCTGATATGTTTTTAATGCTTCTGCATACCAGTGAAATCAAGCCACCTAACTACTTGTTTGCTCTAAAACTGGCTCATTCAGAGTGTGTGTGTAAACAAACTAATATGCAAGAACCCAAAAGTTTCCTAATTTGGCCAGTGTAACCCAATTCTTGTCAGATCATTTGAACCCAGATATTAGGAAGCAAATATAAAAATGATGTATGGGTATGAGTCAGGTGGAGGCCCAAAAGGAAATATTTCCATTAGAATTTTAAGAGTATGAATTTCCCTTCTAGGAATGTATGGAAGAAAAGAGACAGAATTCAGCTGAACCCTAAATCATCTTCCCAAATTCAAGAAAAGTATTTTCTAATAAAAGAAGAAAATTAGTCCAGGACTGTGCACACAGCTTGGTAATACTCTACCACTGAGCTCTTAGCACCTAATTTTAAAGAATTTATTTTTGTTTGAGTGAGTGTATGTGTGAGCATGCATTCTGCAGTGTAATGTATGTATGGAACATAGAGAATAACCAAGAGAACACAGTGAACTCTTAACACGAGAGTTCTAGAGGCCAAACTCAGGTCACCACACATGGAGGGAAGGGCCTTACCTACAGAGCTACCTCATTGACAGAAATAAATCTGAAAAAAAAATTCCCCGTCCTCTAAAAATTCAGACCACCTTAGAAATAATGTGAGCTCATTTTATTTGAGCAAGTACAATCAAGTGTAAGAAAGCTCAGTTGGCTTTCTGCCTTGCTCATAATTTTCTGTCCCTGGTAGAATTATATGTGAAGTTTCTAAAATCTCATAACTAAATTGTCCTGCAATAGTCCCAGACAAAAGATCTCTCAAGAATAAGTATTGTACTAAAAACGGTTGGGACGGCAGAGAGCATACATTGCTCAGTTGTCAAATGCTTGCTTAGCATGTGTGGGATTCTAATACACACACACACACACACAGGCACAGGTACATGCACATGCACACACACACACACACACACACACACAGGCACATGCACATGAACACACACACACATACACACTTTACATTAAAATATTCAAATCCCTAGAATAACTTGAAGTAGTGACAGGTGCACATAATTACAGCACTCAGGGAGCTGAAGCAGACCACCACAGTTGCTGTGATCAAGGCAACTCCTATCATTGCAAACATTTAATTGGGGGTTGCTTACAGTTTTAGAGGTTAGGTATGTTATAATCATGGTGGGAAGCTTCACAATGTACAGGCAGACATGTTGCTGGAGGAGACAAGAGTTCTATGGCTTGATCCAAAGGCAGCCAGTGTGAGGCTGTCATCTGAAGAGAGGCAGCTGGATGCTCACTTTCACACTGTTCCGAGATTGGGCATTAAAAGAGCTCAAAACCTGCCCACACACTGACACACTTCTGCCAACAAGTCTACCTCTAGTCCAACAAGGCCACACCTCCTAATAGTGGCATAACACATGGATCGACGGGGGCCAAACTTTTTCAGACCACCAAAATTCCTTAAAATAACATGTCTCCTAGAGCTGCCTTCTCTCTGCCTTCTGTTCTCAACATGTAATTCCTCCTCTGGCCTCTGGTCCATGGCTTCTCCTTTACCTCTACCTCCTAACTTGGTGGTGGTCCAGAGTTGTTGATCAGGAGTGTAGAAGCTATCACTGGTTTCCAGCTTAGACCCACCAAATGGGACCATAGTTTCATTGGAGTCTTTAATGTGGATTCCATACTCATGTGAAGTCCTAGCAACTTGCCAGAGTCTGTGGTATTGTAAGAAGAAATTGACTTTCCATTCAAGGAATACAGTATACACTTTCATGGGAATCATCCCTCTACTGCAACTGCACCTCTGTCCACACATTTATCTCCTGGCAGCTTTGCACAGCCTGTGAGAATTATAGCAGTAGAATTATAGTTTCTGAATTCAAGGAATTTAAGGTAAATGTTTCACAACTCACCAATCACTATTTTCATGTGAGATGATTGTAAACATAAAATTGAACCATCTGATATTAAACTAGATAGTTATAGTTTCCATCAGAACTGTGGAATTTTCAGATGTATTAATGTTAGCTATAGCTTTTTAATAGAAATTTCAGTAGCTCAATAGGTCCATGAAATCATGATGAGTGAAGGGCAGTTCTATGGACATAAGATCAACTTGAACCGAAAAATATAGAGCATTCAGCATAGTTACTTATGTCATTGGAAGCATAACCTAATATGTATGGTATCTGTCTTGTACATAATTTGTTACCTCCTTCTTAAAGACAATATTTATGTTTGAGTGTTTGTTGTTTGCTAATTTGGATTTTTAATCTTTATTTTTTCCATTAATTTATTTATTCACTTACATCCGGGCAGACCTCTTCCCCCAAGTCTCCCTTTCATTCACCCCCTCTACATCCTCCTTTTCTCTGAGAAGCAAGAGATCCCTCTTGGGTTCCAACACACCTGTAGGATTGTGAAAGGCAGCCTGGTTACTGGTTGAACACTGGCTGGAATATCCGGTGACCCCAGGTGACCCTGAGGGTCTGGATTTTGTGTTCATTTTACAAAACATGAATAGAGGATAGATCATAAGAGCAAATCCATGGAGTTCCTAATTGATGCTGTATAAACAATGGGGATGATGTGAGGAAAGTATTTCACATTTCTGTGGGACTTCACTTGGTGACTCACTGGGAACTTTAAGAAAGTTTTTCTCCATTGTACAGTGGAAGCAGCAAGAAATGCTTCACCAGAATTAATGTGAATAATGACCCATCATGCTGACAAGGACAATCAATGTATACATCTCGCACATGCTAAGTGTACATTTTCATAATGTTCTGCTTCTTTAGGTATCTACACTCGTTTATAGCCATGTCTTCAGATTTTTAGCAATGTAGAAGCTATGTGTATGGAACAATTCCTGCCATTTCTTCTGTTCTCTAGACCATGAGAAACTAGCAAAATGCACAGCAAAGTAAGAGGCATGGAGTGAGGGAGACACAAGCACTGTCCTGTGCCTCTCTAACTTGTACATGATGAGCCCAAATGATGAAGGCCCTCTTCCTTGGCCTGTTTCCCATGTTCCTTTAACACTTTACAGCTCCTTGGTATTTCTGGGGTAGAACCAGTTTTCTTGGCTTTCGATCCATGGGTTATTGAGATCTCCTTTTAAAATGTTCCTGGCAGTGTTCTAGGCCTGGAAAGGCAGGCTGCCAAGTGCTCAGTGAGCCACCAAGCACTTTGCTGAGCTTCACAGATGGGGAGCTGCTGTGGGACCCTCTCACAAGGACTGGATAACAAGTTTAAACTAGACACCTAGCCTCAGGAGGGTCACAGGTGTCCTTACATGTTATTCAAACACCTGTGCTACTCAGTCCTGAAACCACATTACTCCACATTTTGATGGCATCTTATGCTGGCTGTCACCTCTGTGAACCTCAGTAGGCTGAGGGTAATAGCCTAAACTGGCCCCATTTCACTCCCACAGCTGTATCTTGAACTCCTGTTCTCCACTCTAGGAGGTTTCACAGCCTATTCCTTTCACTGAAAGTGCAAGTATGTCACAGATACAATTAAGCCAGGTCACAGTGTCCTCAATATTCACCATACCATTCTGGAAACATACCAAGTATGTCTTCATGCTGAATTAGCTTCTGTCTTGAAGCCACCCTGTGTGCACTCCTTGCAGTCAAGGTGAAATTAGGGCAGTGCCTTGTGTAGCTGGAGATTAAGTGTAACTCCAGCTTCCAGAGTCTGGATGACAGGGAGAGAGCTCAGTTGTCCACAGAATGAGCTAACCCACTCTCTGTCCTGGTGGGGCAGGCACTGATGTCCCCTAGGGACAATGTATATAGACAAGACACCCTCACTTCTCATTTCCAGCTTTATGTTTTGCAGTGTGAGAAGGCCTTCCTCCTCAATTCTCTGAGCTGTGTCTGCCACCAAGCTCACCCCCTCGATTCACTTCTAGCCAGTAAAATTTGTACTTTCTGTGAGGTGCTTCAGTCCTGCTTCCTAGAGGGAGGTTGCCAAGTCAGTGTCAGCAAGCCTGCACAGTGCTGACCCTTTCCTGGGCAGCTCTGTCATGTCTCCATTGAGGCTGAAGAAAGTAGCCCTTCATTAAGGCAAGGCCTGGTTTTTATACTACTTGATATAAAGCATATTCCAGTTTGTCTCCCAGGCATCCTTGCTCTGGCCTTGGAATTACTCCCCTTTCACTAGATTGCATTGGAGACCAGAACTGTAGGTGGTTCTGCTATGCTTTCCTCCTAGGATTGATCTCACATTTCCCAAGCTGCCCTTGAAGTCCCTATGCATGTCCTCCTTGTTCTTAACATAATAATCTGTGTGACCCACTTAATTTAATAAATTACTTGCAGAATCTTGGATAGTAGTTTATTTATTAGATGCTGGGAAACTTACCTGTGACTACCCAGCTAGGAAAAAGACACACCCTCAACAATTTTGATCTACATTTTTCATTGAAATAAAACTACATTACTTTCTCCTCTCTTCTCCCTCCTACCTCTTCCTGCTGCCTTTCTCTATCCCCTCCCAAGTTCCCAAATTCTATGTTGTAGGCTTTTTACTTTGTTATTGGTTGTTTTCAGAAGTACAAATGATAAGATGTTCATTCTAACACCAGAGAGAGATTGCATCCTTGGACTCAACCAATGGACCCACTGGTACCTTTTCTTTGCTCAGAAGCATGATTTTTGGGAGTGTTTTCAAATTATACTTGGAGAGATACTTGGAGAAACAGCATCTGAGTCTAACCTTTGAACTGTTTAAATATTTGTGGTGTGTGTGTGTGTGTGTGTGTGTGTGTGTGTGTATGTATGTGTGTGTGTTTTCTGGAAATTAAACCACATGCACTCCCGGCAAGCATGTTGTCAGTAAACTAGGTTTCCAGCCTTTAAATTACATGGAAGAACTTTAAAGCATTTTTTTGTGCTTGACTTGTTTTGTGTTGCTTTATTATCTGACTACAAAGGTAAGAGCCTAAGTAACAACTTGGAACATCTGTAGAAGCATTTGTAGAAGTTGGACTCTGTTACTACTGGACATATTATCACAAGGAATCAGCATTCTCTTCTTGATTCCACTGACAGGACCCTGAAGTTCTAAGCACATAAAGAAAAACAGTAACCAAGACATCACACATTGCCATGTGATTTATATAGAACTGCAGAATCTTTGGTTTAGACACAGAACAAGAAGAGTGAATATACAGTGCCATGTGACATGTCTAGTGACAGGTCTTTCTCTAGTTCATGCATCTGTCTCTTACAGTGATGATTGGAGAGAGAAATGTCTCCAGCAGCTCAGGCATTTGAACACATGGTGCCCAGGTGCAATGCTGTTTGGGAGTTGGCATATAGAACCTTGCTGGAGGACATCAGTGAGGGTGGTCTTTGATAATTTATAGCTTTGTCCCACTTTCATATTGCTCTCTCTTCTTTCCACATATGGTTAAATATATGCTCTATTAACTTCATGATGCAGCCATGCCTCCTTCACCATTATGGCTCACACTCTGGAAACATAAAGCACAGGTCATTTTAGTCATGATGATATGTCATAGCAACACAAAGTAACTAGCATACCCATCTACAATACTTTTTACTTAAAATGCACAATACTGCATATTTTTGAAGGCTAATAAAACTCAAACCAGTGCTGACATTTCACAAATGCAGCTTCTGTTTCAGGACTAGAACACTGTCTCCCAGCAGACTTTCTAGTCATCTGGCTCTTACAGTGATTTAATTCCTCCTTCCATGGCATTCCCTGAGCCTTAGGTGTAGGGGTTGTGTTAGAAATGTGCTGTTTGGGAAGACATACCCCAGTTGCTTATTCTCTGCAGTTTGGTGAACTATAAACTCCAGTAATAGTCTCCATGTGCTACAGAAAGAAGCTTCTTTGATGCGGGCTGTGAGCTACACACACCTATGGATATATAAAGATAAGAACATAGAATGTAGTTAGACATTATACTGATGTACCAAATGGGCAATAACAGGTTTTACTCTCCAGTCTATGACTCTCCAAACAGTAGTAGTTGGCTAAGTTTGCAGTGCTCTATATGAACTTCCTTCTATTAGTGGGCCCTAAGTACAGGTAAACAACTACTGGTCAACCTCAAGGTTAAAATACCACCACTGAACCCCTGTGTTGTCTTGCCAGTCTGATCATTGTTGATGTTCACGGAATTTACAGCTGGTTAGGACCATTGATTACTTTATTTCCCCTTACCAGCTTACTTATTAGCTCCTTCCAATACCATGAGAGCTTGTCTCCGAGGAGAAGGTGTCCAGATCAATTCCAGTCTGAGTCCTCATAGTCCACTGTCTAAACTATATGGTGCCTTCAGCCACAGGATCTATCCTTTATTTTCTGAGAGAAAACCAAGGGCAATGGTGATAGCATAAATTGTTTAGGGAGTCTCTCAGCTCCCTCCCTCCTCTGACCAACAGCACAAAGTGAGGTTTCCCATGGCACTCTGATTTTATTAGTCTGTAACTATTAGTGGAATCATTATTACCATATGTAGCATAACTCAATTTAAACTCCATATACAAACATACATAGTAGATCTACTTTTCTGTAATAATA
Organism: Arvicanthis niloticus; assembly: GCF_011762505.2. Taxonomy (NCBI): domain Eukaryota; kingdom Metazoa; phylum Chordata; class Mammalia; order Rodentia; family Muridae; genus Arvicanthis; species Arvicanthis niloticus. Next base: position 60,550 of record NC_133429.1, read on the forward strand.
TAAAACAATATTTCCTTATGGTATTTTCAAGCATCTTTAATTTTATGTATTTGACCTTCCTTCCTCTCCCTTTGTATTACCTTTCCTCTGCCCTCCCCAGTTAGAGCCTCTTCCCTTTTCCCCATTTCCCTCTTCATAGGACCTGTGTCCTACTAATTCCCTCTAGAGCTCCCTTCTCCCCAAGATGCCTTCTAATTTCCTGGCTTCCTCCTTTGCTCCAGGTTATAGGGTCACATTTCTAGAAGCAAAAATAAGGAAGAAATGTGGCACTTTCCCCTCTGGGTTTGGGTTACCACACTCAGTATAATTTGTTAGACAACTTTAACCATACAAATTTCAAGTGAGAGTTTTACCTTTTATAGAACTGTAGTACATTTTCCAGACTCTCATTAAACAGGCAAGAGGAGCAAATGGATTTTATGTGGCATGCAGCCATCCATAAATTTAATTCCAACACAAAGGGAAGAAAATGTTAAAGGCCAGTTATCAGAATAAAATCTATATACCTAAAAATTAACTGTCTATCTAAGTGTTCATTATCATATATTCTAAATTTTTCAAAATAAAACAAAGAATTATGTGGTTCTGATATATAAAACCATGCACATCTGAAAATTTAACTATAATGTAAAAAACTGAATTTAAAATTAGCAAGACATGGGTTAGAGAGAAATTCAACTGTTAAGATCAGTGACTCTTCTTCCAATGGTCCTGGCTCAATTGCAGAACATATCATGGCTTCTAACAGCCATATATAACTCCAGTCCCAGATGATCCAAAGCCTTCTTCTCACCTCCACAGTACCCGGCTGGTACAGGTTATATAGTCAAAGATGCAGACAAAATAATCACATGTACAAATGAAACAAAATTTTAAAAAATCAAAATTAGTGAAGCATCTGTAATAACAATCATTTTAAGGCTGTTATTTCATTTAAGGAAACAGACATTTTACATGCTGACTATTATGAATAAAGATCCAAAGCAATAAAAAATACAATTTCATTGTCGCTGTCTTTACAGTTATAAGAATTGCCTGAAAGAAATTAAAAATGAAGTCAAAACACTAATGCATCATAATTAAAACACATGGATGAATTCAGTGTTAAGACGAGGCCTGCAGTATTGTCAGACCTCATCCCAAATATGACTATTCTACTTTACTATGACTACAGAAAGGATGTTGATGTTAATGTTAATGCATCACATTTCTGATTTGTATTTCTTGCATGTATGGTCATATTTCTAGCACTCTTTCTTATTTCTATTGGTTAGCTATTCAGCTATTAAAAATGAGAACATCATGAATTTTTCAGGCCAACGGATGGAACTAGAAAATATCATCCTGAGTGAGGTAACCCAGACCCAAAAGGACATGCATGGTATGTACTCATGAATAAGTGAATTTTAGCCAAAAAGGTCAGAAAACCCATGATACCATTTACAGAACCTAGGAAGCAAAACAAGAAGGAAGGCCCAAGTGTGGATACCTGAAATCCATATAGAAGTGGAACAAATTAATCGTGGGAGGCAGATGGAAGTAGGAAAGTCTATGAGATCAGGAGGGAAGAGGTGAAAAGGAGGGGAAGGAGCAGGTATGGAGAAAGACAGTAGGGACACACAGAAGGCCAAGAAAATGAGTAGAAATATGCAGCAGTGGCAGTTAGGTGTCAGGGAGAGCCTCTAGAAAGTCTCAGATACCTGAGATGTGAGAGGCTATCAGGACTCAATGGGGATGACATTTAGCCAAAATGACCAACAGTGTGAAAGTGGAACCAGAAGTGATCACCTGAAGTAGATAGACATGACCCCCAATTGAGGTTGAGGGCAACCTACCCATCTTCAAAATTTTTAAGCCAGATTTGTTCCTGTCTAAAGGAAATGTAGGTATAAAAATAGAGCAAAGACTGACAGAATGGCCACCTAGTGACTGACCCAACTTGGGATCCATCCCATGTATGCACACCAAACCCTGCCACTATTACTAATGCCATACTGTGCTTGCAGAGAGGAGCCTGACATGGCTGTCTTTGGAGAGTCTTTACAACCAACTGACTGGGACAAATGAAGATTCTTACAGCCAAACATTGGATTAAGGTCAGGGACCAATATGGAAGAGTTAGAGGAAGGATTGAAGGAGGTAAAGGGGATTGTTTCCTGTAGACAGGAACAATTCTGGGTTAAAAATTTTGAAATGGGTGGGTGGCCCCATTCTTCAACTGGGAGCCATGTCTAACTACTGGAGGTGGTCTCTTCAGATTCTAACTCCTCTCTGTTGGGTATTTTGACTAATGTCATCCCCAATGGTTCCTGGGAGCATCTCGATTCTCTGGTGTCTGGGACTTTCTAATGGTTACCTGTGTTTCCCACTCTCCTTTGCTAAATATTTCTCTTTTTTCTCCTAGCCCTCTGAATTTCCCTACTTTCTCTTCCCATACCTAGTTCTGCTCAATTTATTCCCTGTCTCTCCACTCTACCTGCCAGGTTTCCTGCCCCACCCATCTGCCTTTGTGAGTATTTTGTTCCCTCTTCTAAGCAGGAAGCATCCACACTTTGGCCTTCCTTCTTGTGAAGTTTCATCTATGAGTTGTATTGCGGGTGTTTGGAGTTTGACAGCTAATATCCACTTATTAGTGAGTAAATAACACATGGGTCTTTTTGGGACTGGGTTACCTCACTCAGGATGATATTTTCTAATGGCATCCATTTGCCTGCAAAATTTATGGTGTCATTGTTTTATAGGTACATTGTATTCCATTATATAAACGTACCATATATTCTGTATCCATTCTTCCATTGAGGGACATCTGGGTTGTTTCCAGTGTCTGGCTATTATAGATAAGGCTTGTATGAACATACTGGAGCATGTGTCCTTGTTATATGTTGGAACTGTTTTTGTCTATGTCCACTAGTGTTATAGCCAGGCCTTCAGGTAGAACTATGTCCAATTTTCTGAGGAATGGCCAATTGATTTCCAAAGTGATTGTATGAGCTTGCAATCCCACCAGCAGTGAAGGAGTGTTCTTCTTTCTCCACATCCTTGCCAGTATCTGCTATCACCTGAGTTGGTGATCTTAGCCATTCTGACTGGTGTGAACTAAAATCACAGGGTCATTTTGATTTGCATTTCCCTGTTGTCTAAGGATGGTGATCATTTTTAGGTGCTTCTTGGCCATGCATGATTCCTCAGTTGAGAATTCTCTGTTTAGCTCTCTACCCATTTTTTTAAAATAACATTTGGTTGAAAGTCCATTTTATTGGAGAATAGAATTGCTACTCCAACTTGCTTGCGTCTTGAGACCACTTGCTTGGAAAATGTTTTTCCAGTCTTTTACTTTGAGGTAGTAAGTGACTGTGTCACTGAGGTGTTTTTCCTTTAAGCAGCAAAATAAAGGGTCCTGTTTATATATCTGGTCTGTTAGCCTATATCTTTTTATTGAGGAACTGAGTCAATTGATATTGAGAGATATTAGGGACCAATGATTGTTGTTTCCTGTTACTTTTGTTATTATAGATGGAATTATGTTTGTGTGTTTCTCTTCTTTTGGGTATTATGGGAAAAGCAAATTCTTGCTTTTTCTTGGGTATAGTTTCCCTCCTTGTGTTAAAGTTTTCCTCCTATTATCCTCTATAGGGCGGGATTAGTGAAAAAATATTGTTTAAATTTGGTTGTGTCATAGATATCTTGGTTTCTCTATCTATGATGACTGAGAGTTTTGCTGTGTATAGTAGCCTAGGATGTTATTTGTGTTTTCTTAGGGTCAGCATGGCAGCTCACCAAGATCTTCTGGCTATAAGAGAATCCATTGAGAACTTGGTATAATTCTCATAGGTCTTCCTTTATATGCTTGGCTTTTTTCCTTACAGCTTTTAATAGTATTTTTTGTTCTGTCTTTTAGTGTTTTGAATATTATGTGATGAGAGGATTTTCTTTTGTGGTCCAATCTAGTTGGTGTTCTATAGGCTTAATGTACATTTATTGCCATCTCTTTCTTTAAGTTAGGGAAGTTTTCTTTCGTGACTTTGTTGTAGATGTTTACTGGTTCTTTGAATCTGGAATCTTCAGTCTCTTTTATACCTATTATTCTTAGGTTTATTCTTTTCATTATGTTCTGGATTTCTGGATGTTTTGAGTTAAGGGCTTTTTGCACTTTCTATTTTCTTTGACAGTTCTGTCAATATCTTCTATGTCTGACATTCTTCTATCTTTTGTATTCTGTTGATAATGCTTTTACATCTGTAACTCCTGATCCCTTTTCTAGGTTTTCCTTCTCCAGGGTTGTCTCCCCTGTGATTTCTATATTGTTTGTATTTCCATTTTTAGATCTTGGATGATTTTGTTCAATTCCTTCACCTCTTTGATTGTGTTTTCCTGTATTTCTCTTAAGGGATTTATGTGTTTCTACTTTAAGGGCTCTACCTGTTTATATGTGTTCTTCTGTATTTCTTTAGTGGAATTATTTATGTTCTCTCCTTAAGGTCCTCTATCATCTTCATGAGATGGGATTTTAGGTCAGAATCTTACCTTCCATGTGTGTTAGGATATCCAGGGCTTGCTGTGGTGGGAAAACTGTTGGTGGCAAGTCACATTGGTTTCTGTTCTTATTTACTTGCACTTGCCTCTGGCCAACTGGTTTTCTCTGGTGTTAACTGGCCTTGCTGTCTCTGACTGGAGTCTGTTTCTCCTGTGAGCCTAATGGACCTTCTTAGATCATGCTGTCTCTGGGTGGGTTAGTAGGAGGCTGGAACATGCAGTGTGCTTCCACATGTAGTTGTAGACCAAAAGGAAAGTGTGTCTCCAGCAGTATGGAGGTCCTGCAACCTCTAAACCCCTGGGCAGGGGATGAGGAGGGATCCCAGTTAAGCCAGGTATTGGGACAGGGGGTTCTCACCTGGGACCCTGATTGTGTCAGAACTTCTGGGGGTCACACTGTCTCTGGGTGTACCCAGGGTAGGGAGGCTGCTCTTCAGTGTGATTGCAGACAGGAAGTTAATTATCTCTAACTTTAAAATAGGGTCTGTATTCTCATACATTTTATTAATAGTTCTATCATTTAAATTACATATATTTTTACATAAAACTATATGTAATTACATAAGTTTTTACAATTACATAAAATTTTACAATTCTACTGTTTCACTGATCTATGAAAGATAATGAAAATATCATTAAATTAAATCTGATAAAAATCATAAGAATTTTATGGATTAGTTTTCAAAGTAAAAACAGGAAAAAAAGAAGTAAGTTTTTTTCAAATCTACTTTATAAATTCACTAGCAATAAATTATCCTACGAAAATCATATAAATTTACATATATTTACTCTTTAAAACCTTTCCTTCAGTTTTTATCTGACATATACTGCACATTACTAAAACAAAAGGGTTTTAAAGAAATATAATCGCTACAGTCTGTTCTGTTTCTAATGCTTTCAGTTAACCTTTATAAACAGTATATATCTATAAAATGTTTTAATAACCTGTAGGAAGACAACAACTAATACCTAGGTACATTGAATAGTCCTTTGTGCTTTCGGCATTAATAAATTTTGTATATATGTGAAAGATATTCAATAAGTTATTTAGTTATCACTTTCCATTTTTCTTTTTATTTCATATATGTTAAGGAAAAAACATAGTTGGAGATGGTGTTCAGTAGAAAACTCTCTTTCTTAAACACACACACACACACACACACACACACACACACACATACACACAAGAAATCTCATGACCCATGAGTTTGAAGACTGAGTCAGACAAAATTCAATTTCAAAGATTGCAGCTATTAGTTTTAATGCACTAAATGTACTAATTTAACCCACTAATTTATGCTTCCTATTGATCTAGTTAAAGACTCCTCATGCCAAAGTGGAGGACCCCACACCAATACACCTATGTACCGCACCTACTGAACTGATATGGACAATGCTAAATAAACAAAAAATTGCCAAAGGAGGACATGAAATTGCAAGGCTGATATGAGAGTAGGCATGGCAGGGGAAGTTGAAACAGAGAGTGTAAACTGATTACAACTAAGATACATTATATACATGTATCAAAATTTTATAGAGCAAAATGAAAATTAAAAAAAAATCTAAAAATTTTTCACTTATTTTAAAAACTAGAAATAACCAAAGCCTCATTCCTGGCTGAGGTGCATTCCAGTGTTGAGGATTGGCTACTAGGGAGGATAATCAGGGTTTTAAGGGTGTAGCCATGAGTAAGATGACCTCATATACTCCAGTAGATGGCCACACACAAAAGTATATAGGCAGCACAAGTTAAATTGTATAGATTATTCTTTAAAGCTGGGTGAGAGTCAATAGTAAAAGTAGATCTGAGGAGAGTAGGGTGAATGCAACCAAAACACTTTGTCCTCATGTGTAAATCATCAATGAACTATCAAAAGATCCTATAAGAGAAAAAATAATAATAAGAAGAAAATAGTACTGGGAATACAACTCAGTAGTAGAATGCTTGCCTACCATGTGTGAGAACACAAAGAATGAGACCAGAGGTAAGGGTTGTGAAAGATTCTTTACTTTAAATCATTTCTGTACTGAAGAGCTTAGTAAAACTATTAGGCATTTAGAAGTATTTCATTGGGGATGTTGACTGAAGCATTCATGATGCCACCAAATAATTAAATACAAAATGAGATTTCTATGACTTTAAAGAATATACATTTATTTATGAAAATATTCATGGTTACTTTGTGTCATTTGTATAATCTCAATTTGCAGGACTCAAAAATTCTCTTCCCTACAAAACTCTAAAAGTAACTCTTCAGTCTCCCTACACATCTGTAGCATGATGGAAACATATAAAACATGTCGTTAATGCCAAGATACCCTACCTCAAGTGATACAGTTCTTACTGTTATGCTCCTTAAATCTCTAGGTGAGGTTTCCTGTCTTCTCCTTCTGACAACTCCCTGTACCTTTTTTCATATGTAAGTAATTCCAGGTAATATTCTGCTTATGTTTACAAGTCTTTCATGCACATAAGTTGAATGGAAAACCGCCAGTAGGTTACAAGAACCTGATGTGGAGTAACCAGAAAAAAATACAAGAGTTATTTCAATATAATAAAACAATGTCCATTTTGATGCACATTCATATGCTTAGTACATGTGTAACGAGTAACTACAAACTAAAATATAATAAACTTTCAGTATAAAAATGACGATATATCTGTTTTGAGTCAGCTTAAAGCCTAAGAGACAGGGAAGCACAACAAGTATAGACAATGTAACTTCACACAAATGTTGAGATGATACATAGTCACGTTATCAAATCTGTTGGTCCAGGAAGATGTCCCAGATGAAGACATAGTATCCTGAGAAGGAAACATGATGAGGAAGAGCTTGAACAGAGGATGAAAGGCAGTCACTCTACAGTGTGTGATGAGGCTCTGTTGGCATCTGTCACCAGCCAAGGCAAAAGAACATAACAAAGTGTAGCCAAGACCGATCTGGATGGATTAGACAAAAGAGCGCTGGTGAGGCACTAGTGCAAGAACAACCCCTAAAGTTCTTCAGGAACACCATGAGTATGCAAGGATAATATAGACATGCAAGAAATGACCAGATGTTGAGGGAGACTACTGATCACTTGGAGGGAAATGCCTGATGCTCACGAGCTGACAGGATACGTATGTTCTCGCATTACACAAGGTGAACATATCCACAAATACAAGGCCAATGGATAGCATAATAAGAAAGGTCTTGCCTGCCCTCTTCCGCTCTGAGGCCTGGGCCGGACCTCCGCCTGGCCAGCCTGTGAGTGCACCCTGGATACCGCCAGACACATTCTGGGGGATCCATAGAACCCATAGCCAGTGCTAGCACTCCCCTTCCTCCTCTGCTCACCCCTCTTCCGCTCTGAGGCCTGGGCCGGATCTCCACACAGCCAGCTTGTGAGTGCACCCCGATACCGCCAGACACATTCTGGGGGATCCATAGAACCCATAGCCGGTGCTAGCACTCCCCTTCCTCCTCCACTTGCCCCTCTTCCACTCTGAGGCACCCCGGATACCGCCAGACACATTCTGGGGGATCCACATATCCCACAACCAGATTTAGGTAGGAAAACCCACATAATACCCTGAGCTCATAGCTGGGTGCTGTTGGGCCTTGGAGGTAACTCCATTTAACCTGTTATTTTCAGTCACGTAGGACAGGTAGAGGGCATGATTAACAAGTCTCTACCTCCAGAGATTTAAATATTAATGAATTATCAAAAGGCCAGGGGCGTAGCTAATTAAGTTATTCCCTCCCCTTTCTCCCTTCCCTATAAGACTGGTCTCCCCTGGCCTTTGGCGGGGGGAAGCGCACAACACCTGCATCCATTCACCATGCCATGAACAATAAAAGCTTTGGAAAACCTGACTCCACGTGTCCATGGTCTCTCCGCCTGATTCCCAGCTTTTGGAACCCTGGAACCTTGCCGATGCAGCCGCCGGCCTGCCCACCGACAGCTGCATGAATGTGGGATTCTCCGCTGGTGGCATGGGAAGCCCTGGTGCCGGACCGCCCTGAGACTCTGTCGCTGGACTCCCTCCCTTCCCCCCGCCCTCTAGATTTCTGCCCCACAGATGGCGCAACCAACGTGGAGCATGACCACCCATGCGTCTACAAGAAAAATCCTGGCTGAATCTGCTAAGCAAATATACTTCCTGCGAGATGTGAAGTCTCTTGGTCCTCTCTCAGCGTGCCCCGCGCACTCCCCGCCTCCATTCTGCCGGAGTTCCAAGACCCCAGATGGAGGCCAATCTCGGCGTATGGATCTGCTGCCCATAAGACCCCCACATTCTCCCGTTTTGCAGCGCCCACCCGTTGCCCGAGGCTTGGGCCCAAAAAGGAGATTTCCCACCGAGAGACTCCTACCGCAGAGTCTGCTTTGCGCACTGTGAGTGCCTGCTTAGCCCCTGCTCCTCTACAATAGCCCTATCTCTGACAAAGGATGGTGCAGACCAGCGACAGAGATCCACACTCGTGTACCATGCACGGGCCTACATTGTTTCCCACGGGTGGTGGACAACGTGCGCAGAGCCAGCTCCGCAAGCGCCCCCCCCCCTCTGGTGTCTGCAAAAACCGTGAGTAACATCTCTCTCTGTCCACCCTACCCCCTCTTTCTTTCTCTGATTCTTAGCTATAGCCTAACCCCTGCCTAATACAAAAGAACTAGGTCTCTCTCCCCACGTGTTCTCCAGCTCAAAGACAAGATGGCGGCGGCTTCTTAGCCCCCCACTCTTCCCATCCCCCCAGCTCCACAGAGGGGGTTCCTTCACAGCTAATAGCTGTCTTTCAAGCCACAATACCTGCTGTAACCCTCTTTCTAAGACTCCCTTGGCTGAGAGACTCCTTCTCGTGGCTGAGACCGTTCTCTCTCTCTCTCTCTCTCTCTCTCTCTCTCTCTCTCTCTCTTTCTTTCTCTCTCTCTCTCTCAAAATCGCCAACTCCAAACTCTAGCCCCTAGTGCCCTGCCAGGTAGCTTTTTTTCCTACTCCCCCGTCATATGTGACAGGCTACAGCTATTTGGCTTAGCCTGCTTGCCTGAAGCAACAGGGTGGAACCCTGCTTGCTACCCAGCCCAGTGTTCCTTAGCCAGCCTATGCTGCCCCTCACCCTCAATCATTTGCAGCTGACTAAAGCTACTTAGCTCAGCCAGCTTGCCTGAAGCAGCGGATCTAAAATCCTGCCTACACCCTTTGCCCCCTGTGCTGCCTGCCAGTTTCTTTCAAAGCTGCTGACTCCAATCCAGCTTCCACGTGTCTTTCCCATAGACACAGACTCTCACTCTTTCTGACTCTTAGCCCTCCCCAATACTTCTTGCTTGCCTTAAACTTTTTTCAAAGTTGGCCTTTACTTTTATCTACATTTAAAATTTACCAGTTAAGAAAAAGAAAAGCGGGAATGCAGAACCTCTCTGCCAGATCACCCAGATGCCACATGGCAGAGCTAGGCCCCTCTCCCCACTGCTTCTAAACCCACCATTACTGCTCCTCCCCAACAGGAGGACCTGCAACAAACGTTCCTGTTTTTCAACCAAAGTTTTTAAACATTTCCTTTTCTTCCTAACAGGAACACCTAGAACAACAATGCTTGTGTTTTTTCAACCAAAAATTTGTTATTTTTTCTATTTTAATGCTGCCTGTTCTCTCTAATACTTGTGATAGATGTCCAACATTATTTTTCAACCTTTATAATTTCTTCAAGGTTTAAAAGCTATCTAATTTCCTTCCACACTTAAGTCAACATGCTGATCACCATATCTTGAGTCTTAATTAACAACTAATTTCTTTTACAGGCAAACTGTTGCTGCCAATCCCAGATACAAAATTAACATTGTTTTTCTCCCTCAGCCATCCAAAAACAGACTCAAAGATACCTTCCAAGACTAAACTTTCCTCAAACACCTTTGCTTTTCCAGGATCTTAACAACAGGCCATAAGGTGCTTGTTCCCAAGCAATTTAATGCCCCATGTCCAGCCTACAGACATCTCCCTGCCTGAGGTGCTGCTTCCCTCCTGTGATTATCCTACAGGTATACCCACAGATCCAACAGAGTCCAGCCATCCTCTGGAACCTGCCTGAGATGCCAAGCTGCTTTCTCCCAGCCACCTCATCTGACTGCAGACTCCAGAGACACGCTGAGATCCAGAGACAGCACCACCTCCTGGAACCTGCCAAGCTGCCTTCTTCCAGTCATCTCATCTGACTGAAGACCCCAGAACATGCTGAAATCCAGAGACCCACACCAGGCTCCAGAGATGCATGCCAGAACCCAGAGATGCTCACTACAGAAGGCAAATCTAGACCTTCCAGCTACAAATGAACTCTTTTGCCAAAGTCACATAGCTAAAGTTACATGTTAGTGAGGAAAACATAATGTCTATTTAGATTAATCAGATGTCATTACCCTCAAACTGTACAATCTGTATTTAATTGTTTCAATGATTCCCTGCCTTCCAAACCCTACCCTCAATTCCCATTACCCTTGACTTGGTTATGCTACACCCTCTGGCCTACATAGTGTTTTATTTTGACCACCTCATCCAAAATTTTCACTAAAAACAGTGAGATGTTGGGCCGTGAAGACATGGTTTGGACATAGCCTGGTTGAACGGGCTTTAAACCCCGGAGACCCTTTTAGGGACGGTAGAATGTTTAGCCCTGTTCTTAGGCCCCCTTGATAGAGCGCTGGGTTTGAGATAGCCAGGAGACCCAACAGGACATTGCCTGTCAGGGACGGCATATTATCTCCCCATGCTCTGGGACTCCAGACTACTTCCATGTGGTCCACATCTCTCATTAACACAGAGTTGCCCCTCCTTTTATGAAAGAAAAGAGGGTGGGATGTTGGGCCTTGGAGGTAACTCCATTTAACCTGTTATTTTCAGTCACGTAGGACAGGTAGAGGGCGTGATTAACAAGTCTCTACCTCCAGAGATTTAAATATTAATGAATTATCAAAAGGCCAGGGGCGTAGCTAATTAAGTTATTCCCTCCCCTTTCTCCCTTCCCTATAAGACTGGTCTCCCCTGGCCTTTGGCGGGGGAAGCGCACAACACCTGCATCCATTCACCATGCCATGAACAATAAAAACTTTGGAAAACCTGACTCCACGTGTCCATGGTCTCTCCGCCTGATTCCCAGCTTTTGGAACCCTGGAACCTTGCCGATGCAGCCGCCGGCCCGCCCACCGACAGCTGCATGAATGTGGGATTCTCCGCTGGTGGCGTGGGAAGCCCTGGTGCCGGACCGCCCTGAGACTCTGTCGCTGGACTCCCTCCCTTCCCCCCGCCCGCGAGATTTCTGCCCCACAGGGTGCCCTGAGTGCTCAGAATCCAGCAGATCCCCCCCCCCCGACCCTGCCGGCTAGCACCCCCCTTCTACCCATCTCCTGCATCTGAGGCCTGGACCAGACCTCTGCCAGGTCTGCAGTCATGTGGACCCCAGATTCCACTTGAGACATACTGGAAGGTCCACTCAACCCAGAGCCACAGAGGAACAACTGAACTCAGAGTGTCAAACAACATATCCTGAGATATCCAAGAGGAGACACTGCACCCAGAACAGCAGACAACTAGCTGGACTGCTACCTTGGAGGCACCATATCCTGAGGCATCCTAGAGATACCACCTTAATCAGTGTAGCTGGAAAAAATCACAGAGACATCTGGACCCCTAGAAGACCAAACACAAGTGAGACAACTGGAAAGGAAGGCTTCAATCAGAGTCAGAAGTACAGGTAGCACTAGATTTAACCAGATGGCAAAAGGCAGGCGCAAGAACATAAGCAACAGAAACCAAAGTTACATGGCATCATCAGAACCCAGTTCCCCCATCATAGCAAGCCCTGAACACCCCATCATACCAGAAAAGCAGGATTCAAAATTAAAATCACTTCTCATGATGATGATAGAGGACTTTAAGAAAGACATAAATAACACTCTCAAAGAACAGATAGAAACCCTTAAAGAGGAAACACAAAAATCCCTTAAGGAATTGCAAGAAAATGCAACCAAACGGGAGAAGGAATTAAACAAAACCATGCAGGATCTAAAAATGGAAGTAGAAACAATAAAGAAATCACAAAGGGAGAACACCCTGGAGATATAAAACTTAAAAAAACGATCAGGAGTCATAGACACAAGTATTACCAACAGAATACAAGAGATAGAAGAGAGAATCTCATGTGCAGAAGATACCATGGAAAACATTGACACAACTGTCAAAGAAAATGCAAAATACAAAAAGGTACTAACCCAAAATATGCAAGAAATCCAAGACACAATGAGAAGGCCAAACCTAAGGATAATAGGAATAGATGAGGGGGAAGACTCCCAACTTAAAGGACCAGTAAATATCCTCAACAAAATTATAGAAGAAAACTTCCCTGACCTAAAGAAAGAGCTGTCCATAAATATACAAGAAGCCTACAGAACTCCAAATAGTTTAGACCAGAAAAGAAATACTTCCCGCCACATAATAGTCAAAACATCAAATGTACAAAACAAAGAAAAAATACTAAAAGCACTAAGGGAAAAAGGCAAAGTACCATATAAAGGCAGACCTATAAGAATTACACCAGACTTCTCACCAGAGACCATAAAAGCCAGAAGATCCTGGACCGATATCATACAGACCCTAAAAGAACATAAATGCCAGCCCAGACTACTATACCCAACAAAACTGTCAATCATTATTGATGGAGAAACCAAAATATTCCATGACAAATCCAAATTTACACAGTATCTCAACACAAACCCAGCACTTCAAAGGATAATTGGTGGAAAACGGCATCACAAGGAGGGAAACTACAACTTAGAAAAAGCAGGAAAGTAATCTTCCAAAAACCGTAAAAGAAGGTAGTTACACAAACATATCTCCACTGCCAACAACAAAAATAACAGGAAACAACACTCATTTTTCCTTAATATCTCTTAATATCAATGAACTCAATTCTCCAGAAAAAAGACATAGACTATCAGACTGGATACATAAACAGGACCCAACATTTTGCTGCATTCAGGAAACGCACCTCTGTGGAAAGGACAGACACTACCTCAGAGTAAAAGGTTGGAAAACAATCTTCCAAGCAAATGGTCCCAAGAAACAAGCTGGAGTAACGATTCTATTATCAAATAAAATCAGATTTCAACCAAAAGTAATCAAAAAAGATAAAGAAGGACACTTCATATTCACCAAAGGAAAATGTACCAAAAGGAACTCGCAATTCTTAACATCTATGCCCCAAATGTAAGGGCACCCACATACATAAAAGACACTTTACTAAAACTTAAAGCATACATTGCACCCTACACAATAATAGTGGGAGATTTCAACAGCCCACTCTCAGCTATGGAGAGATCATGGAAACAGAAACTAAATCAAGACACAATGAAACTAACAGAAGCTATGAACCAATTGGACTTAACTGACATCTATAGAACATTTCATCCTAAAACAAAAGAATATACCTTCTTCTCAGCACCTCATGGTACCTTCTCCAAAATAGACCATATAATTGGTCACAAAACAGGCCTCAACAGATACAAAAAGATTGAAATAATCCCTAGTACCTTATCAGACCACCATGGATTAAGACTTGTCTTTGACATGGACAAAAACAACAGAAAGCCCACATACACTTGGTAACTGAACAATAGTCTACTCAATGATAACTTGGTCGAGGAAGAAATTAAGAAAGAAATTAAAGACTTTTTAGATTTAAATGAAAATGAGGACACATCATATCAAAACATGTGGGACTCATTGAAAGCAGTACTAAGAGGAAAAATCATAGCTCTAAGTGCTCACAAAAAGAAAGTGGAAAGAGCATACATTAACAACTGGACAGCAAACCTGAAAGCATTAGAACAAAAAGAAGCTAGTATACCCAAGAGGAGTAGACGGCAGGAAATAATCAAACTCAGGGCTGAAATCAACCAAGTTGAAACAAAAAGAACTATACAAAATATCAACAAAACCAGGAGCTGGTTCTTTGAGAAAATCAACAAGATAGACAAACCCTTAGCCAGACTAACCAAAGGGCGCAGAGACAGCATTCAAATTAATAAAATCAGAACTGAAAAGGAAGACATAACAACAGAAACAGAGGAAATTAAAAAAATTATCAGATCCTACTACAAAGGCCTATACTCAACAAAATTGGAAAATCTGGAGGAAATGGACAATTTTCTAGATAGATACCAGGTACCAAAGTTAAACGAGGAGCAGATAAACCATCTAAACAGTCCCATAACGCCTAAAGAAATAGACACAGTCATTAAAAATCTTCCCACCAAAAAATGTCCGGGGCCAGATGGTTTCAGTGCAGATTTCTTCCAGACCTTCAAGGAAGACCTAACACCAATCCTCTTCAAGCTATTCCATCGAATAGAAACAGAAGGAACACTACCCAATTCATTCTATGAAGCTACCATTACACTCATACCTAAACCACACAAAGACCCAACAAAGAAAGAGAACTACAGACCAATCTCTCTTATGAATATTGATGCAAAAATACTCAATAAAATTCTCACAAACCGAATCCAACAACACATCAAAACAATTATCCATCAAGATCAAGTAGGTTTAATCCCAGGAACGCGGGGATGGTTCAATATTCAGAAATCCATCAATGTAATCCACTACATAAATAAACTCAAAGAGAAAAACCACATGGTCATCTCACTAGACGCTGAGAAAGCATTTGACAAAATTCAACATCCCTTCGTGTTAAAAGTCTTGGAAAGATCAGGAACTCAAGGCCCATATCTAAACATAGTGAAAGCAATATACAGCAAGTCAGTAACCAACATCAAACTAAATGGAGAGAAACTTGAAACAATCCCACTAAGATCAGGGACTAGGCAAGGCTGCCCACTCTCACCTTACCTACTCAATATAGTACTGGAAGTCCTAGCCAGAGCAATTAGACAACAAAAGGAAGTCAAAGGGATACAGATAGGAAAGGAAGAAGTCAAAATTTCACTATTTGCAGATGATATGATAGTATACTTAAGTGAACCTAAAACTTCCACCAGAGAACTCCTAAACCTGATAAACAACTTTAGCAATGTGGCTGGATATAAAATCAACTCAAACAAATCAGTAGCCTTCCTCTATTCAAAGGATAAACAGGCAGAGAAAGAAATTAGGGAAATGACACCCTTCACAATAGCCACAAATAAAATAAATTATCTTGGAGTGAATCTAACAAAGCAAGTGAAAGATCTGTATGACAAGAACTTCAAGTCTCTGAAGAAAGAAATTGAAGAAGATCTCAGAAGATGGAAAGATCTCCCATGCTCCTGGATTGGCAGGATTAATTTGTAAAAATGGCTATCCTGCCAAAAGCAATCTACAGATTCAATGCAATACCCATCAAAATTCCAAATCAATTCTTCATAGAGATAGAAAGAGCAATTTACAAATTCCTTTGGAATAATAAAAAACCTAGGATATCGAGAACTATTCTCAACAATAAAAGAACCTCTGGGGGAATCACCATTCCGGACCTCAAACTGTACTACAGAGCAGTAGTGATAAAAACTGCATGGTATTGGTACAGAGACAGACAGGATGATCAATGGAATAGAATTGAAGACCCAGAAATGAACCCGCACACCCATGGTCACTTGATCTTTGACAAGGGAGCTAAATCCATCCAGTGGAAAAAGGACAGCATTTTCAACAAGTGGTGCTGGCTCAACTGGAGGTCAGAATGTAGAAGAATGCAAATTAATCCACTTTTATCCCCCTGCACAAAGCTCAACTCCAAGTGGATAAAGGACCTTCACATAAAGCCAGATACACTGAAAGTATTAGAAGAGAAGTTGGGGAAGACCCTTGAATACCTGGGCACAGGGGAAAAGTTCCTGAACAAAACACCAGTGGCTTATGCTCTAAGATCAAGAATCGACAAATGGGACCTCATCAAATTGCAAAGCTTCTGTAAGGCAAAGGACACTGTCAACAAGACAAAACAGTAACCAACAGATTGAAAAAAGATCATTACCAATCCTACATCTGATAGGGGGCTAATATCGAATATTTACAAAGAACTCAAGAAATTAGACACTAAACAACAAAATAACCCCATTAAAAATGGGGTACAGAGCTAAAGAAAGAATTTTCAACTGAGGAAACTCGAATGGCTGAGAAGCACCTTAAGAAATGCTCAACATACTTAGTCATCAGGGAAATGCAAATCAAAACAACACTGAGATACCACCTCACACCTGTCAGAATGGCTAAGATCAAAAACTCAGGTGATAGTAGATGCTGGCGAGGATGTGAAGAAAGAGGAACACTCCTTCATTGTTGGTGGGGTTGCAAGGTGATACAACGACTTTGGAAGTCAGTCTGGCGGTTCCTCAGAAAATTGGACATAGCACTACCTGAGGACCCAGCTATACCACTCCTGGGCATATACCCAGAAAATGCCCCAACAAATAACAAAGATATATGCTCCACTATGTTCATAGCAGCCTTATTTATAATAGCCAGAAGCTGGAAAGAACCCAGATGCCCTTCAACAGAGGAATGGATACAAAAAATGTGGTACATATACACAATGGAATATTACTCAGCTATTAAAAATAATGAATTCGAAAATTCTTAGGTAAATGGATGGAACTAGAAAATATCATCCTGAGTGAGGTAAACCAATCACAAAAGAACACACATGGTATTTTCTCACTGATAGGCGGAGATTAGCCCAAAAATTTGAAACAACAAAGATTCAACTACCAGATGACATGAAGCTCATGAAGAAGAAAGAACAAGTGAGGATGCCTAGGTCTTTCTTAGAAGGAGTAACTAAATACACAAGGGAGCAAATATGGAGACAAAGTGTGGGACAGAATCTGAAGGGGGGGTTGTAGGGAGACCATTCCATCTGGGTATTCATTCCATGGGCAGTCACCAAAAACAGACGCTGATAGGGATGTCAGGATGGGAAAGAGGTCCCCCAGAGTCGGACATACCCAGAGACAGATACCCACAGCTATCCATTAATCTGATCAAAGGTTCCCAATGGAGGAGTTAGTAAATTGAAAGAACCTTAAGGGCTGGTGGCCCCGTGAGGAGAGCAACAATACCAACCAGCCAGAGCTCCCCAGGGTCTACACCACCAGCCTAGGAGCACATATGGAGAGACACATGACTCCAGCTGTATATGTAGGGGAGGATGGCCTTGTTGGGCATAGGTGGGAGACAAGGTCATTGGTACCCTGAAGGCTGAGCACTGAGGGGGGTGGAATCTGAGGGTTGGAAGGGGGTCTGGGGGTAGGTGGGTAAACACCTTCATAGAAGCAGGAGGAGGGGGTATGGGATAAGGGGTTCCTGGGTGGTGGGGGAAATACGGTAAGGGGATAAAATTTGAAATGTAAATATTATATCCAATAAAAGAGGGGAAAAATAGAAAAGCAGTTAGAACCAACATTCTTAATAAAATGTCAGCCCTCTTTAATAAAAAAAACCTATCTTGATACTAAAATTTGTTTTGAGAATTGTATATTGCAGAATGATCAGCCTTGGTGTATCTACTCAACAAGCAAGCTGGGCAGACCTGTTCAAACCTCTGAGTTCTGGGAATTCCATCTGGAGGCAGCGAAGACACAGCATCAGAGGATTGTCAATTTGCTCTCCCCCCCAACTCCTCTTCTAATATCTCAACGCCCATAATCAGCTTGAAGAAGCTAATGATGAGTCAGTGCCCCTATTCCCTGGGCTTGGGGACTAAGGTGGTAAATGTTGGGCTATCTCTCTAGGGAAAACTAGTGGTTTTGTCGGAATAGAGAGGATTAGCTAGGGTTTATTGCATAGCCATAACCTATTAGTAGAAATCTGTATAATTAATATCAAGATGAAGATATAAATTCTTAAATGGCACCAATTTACTTTGTTTACAAATTTTAAGGTTTTCATTGGCATGAGCTTCTTAGTGATATAAGAGTGAGATGAATATTGTTACTCTCATAGGCATTGTACCAGTATAACACTTTTAGGAATACAAAGCTTAGACCCAGTCCTTCCTTAACTTTTTTAAATGGATTTGAGATGGTCAGCCTGTGAGTTAAGGGACTATAGCATGGCTTGGAGTTTATTATAAGGGTGTTCTCTATGTTTTATTTAGAAATAGCTGAGTGGAGTTAACAGGCAACAGTCCAGATTACCTTACATAGATAGCTGGTTTTCAAAACGTCAGAAATCCTTAGAATTGACATGACAAACATTTCAGTATTAATGTTCATTTTCATTAGAGACCTGTCTGCTCCGGACAGCTTCCTATATTGAATTCTAAGAAGAAATTGAGCATCCTTGGAGTTACTCCAGTTGTGGTGAGACAGCCACTAGGCAAGAATTGCCACTTTCCTTCTACAGACAAATTACTGTCCAGAAAAGGACACACTTGCAGAATAGTCGACTGATTATATCTGCCTAGACAGAGTAATCAGCCCGTAATAATTCTGCAGCACTAAGGTCTGTCAGATGATCCTGGACCAGAAGGCAGAAGAACAGATGCTCCAACATTTTGAAGTAGAGCGAGTGTCCAGGTGTTCAGAGGTCTCTATAAATTGGCTAAGTTTTAGAAACTATGATTTGTGCTTCCCACAATTATAGTTAACTCAGTCATTCTGGATATCTGACAGGGTTGAAAACATATAGCTATTGACCTTAAGAGAAAAGATTTGAGTGGATGGTCATCAGCTGACATTCATCCTAAAGCCAGGTTCAGAACTAAAAGTTTTAGTTAGAATAGATGACAGAGGAGCTGGTCAGTCAACAAAAGGATGGACTGGGTATTAGGACTATCCTGTACCTCACTGGTACAAATTGGCATAATTATGCTCTAATTGTATTTTGAGAGAAAAGTTTCATTTTAACAGGAAGGGTGTGTAGGAGGAGCTAAGGTAGGAGGAGTACTGAGAGGAAGAAAAGGAGTAAGAAAAGGAGAAGAAGAAGGAGAGGAGAAGCTAGGTGATGAAAGAGGGGGGAGACAGGGAGGCAGATATTCATGTATCTCCACCAGTCAAAGTTAGTTGTTATATCTAGGTTGGTCAGTGGGTTACATCTCTGATTGAACAATACCAAACTTATAAAGCCTATGATTAACATTATTTTTAAAAAATGTATATGTGCAAAAAGGAAAAGGGGGTATGGGATAGGGGTTTCCTAAGGGGAGTAGGGGGAATGGGGATAGGGGATGCCATCTGAAGTGTAAATAAAATATCTAATAAAAAAAGTATCTTTATATAATATATATATATATATATATATATATATATATATATATATATATATATATAAATTAAGTAATATACTTAAATTCTAATAGGCCATATTATATTATTTAAAAATAAAAACATTTCTTTTTTATTGTTTTATTAGATATTTTCTTTATTTGCATTTCACATGTTGTCCCCTTTCCAAGTGTTTTCCCCGGAAACTCCCTATCTCTTCCCACCTACTCCTGCTTCAACGAGATTGTTCCCCCACCCACCCATGAAATGAAGGTACAGTTTATCAAACCTTATGGTACACAATGAAAGCAGGGCTAAGAGGACAATTCATAGGTCTAAGTGCCTCTAAATAGAAACTTGAGATAACATACACTAGCAGGTTCACATAGCATCTGAAACCTCTAGAACAAAAAGAAGCAAATACACACAAGAGTAGTAGAAGGCAGGAAATAAGCAAACTCAGGGCTGAAATCAGCCAAATAGAAACAAAAAAAAACTATACAAAGAATCAACAAAACCAGAACCTGCATCTAAAACTATCCAGTGGGAAAAAAGACAGCATTTTCAACAAATGGTGCTGGCTCAAATGGAGGTCAACATGTAGAAGAATGCAAATTGATCCATTCTTATCTCTTCTAAAAGCCTCAAGTCCAAGTGGATCGAGAACCTCCACCTAAAACCAGATACACTGAAACCAATAGAGGAGGAAGTAGGAAAGAGCCTGGACCATGTGCACACAGGAGAAAATTTTCTGAACAAAACACCAATGGCTTATCCTCTAAGATCAACAATAGACAAATGGACCATAAAATTGCAAATCTTCTTTTGTAAGTTGAAGTACAATTTCAGTTGAACAAAACGGAAACCAACTTTCAAGAACTCACAGCAGCTATGGTTACCTACACACAACATTCAGTGAGTAATCAGAATGAAAGAATGTATAGAGGAATTTCACATGAGGCTTCATCCTTTTCTGAGGAGATATTATTAGTGCATGGCTGGTGATGATGGGTGAATTTGGGTGGTTGGGGGTGTATAGATACTGAGAGGTTGATCACAATTCAGGAGATGGCCCCACATCAATAAATATAAGACCAGCAGTAATCACACTTTGTAGAATAATTAAAAATGGATGGGTGTTTAAGTCTCACTTGGAAGGGAGAATGGAATAGTGGTGGAAGGCAGATGGAAGGAAGGAACTTGGTGGGAGTGGATAATAAGGAGTGTGGGTCGGCGTGTGCAGGAGTGTGGAAGGGCTTGAGGGATGTCAGGATTGCCATAAGAATTCATGAAAATCTGCAAATTACCGGGGATAGTGGAGACAGGATGGATCTCCAGGAAAGACAGAGAACTGGGATAGCAGAGTAGCCCAAGAATCAGTGTGTGTGTTGGGGGGGGGTATTCTTAGATGTGACTCACAACATTAAAGATATGGAGCCTTAGGAGGCTGCCTCCTGTGGCCAGGCAGGATCTCCAGTCTGGTAAATGGGACAGCAACCCACCCACAAAACTTTTAATGCAAAACTTATCCTTTTTACAAGAATTACAAGAACTCTAAATGGAGCAGAGTTTGAGGGAACAGCCAACCAATAACCAGCCCAACTTGAAACCCATCCCAGAAACAAGCACCAACCCCTGACACGATTGATGCTACTCTGTTATGCTTGCAGGCTAGAATCTAGCATGGCGGTATTTTGTAAGGCTCCAACAGTCAACTGAAACACACAGATGCCCACAACTTCAGTCAAATAGTGGTTGGGGCTTGGAGCTTCTTAAGAAAGAATAGGAGGAATGATTGCAGCCCATAAGGGGATAAGAATACCAATAATTCTAGGTGGACCCTTGGGAATCTCAGAGACTGAACCACCAACCAAAGAATATACACAGGCAGGACCTGGGCCTCCCTACACATATGTAGCAGATGTACTGCTTGGTCTTTATGTGGGTCCTGAACAACTGGAGTTGGGGCTATTGCAAAAGCTGTTGTGTGTACTTGGGATAGGTTCATCTAGCTGGGCTGTCTTGTCTGGCCCCCAGCGAGAGAGGAAGAACATAGCCCTACAGAGCCTTGAAGTGTCCCCACCCACTCATATGTCAAGGGGAGTGGGGGAAGAGGGAATGA
Source organism: Arvicanthis niloticus (assembly GCF_011762505.2). Taxonomy (NCBI): domain Eukaryota; kingdom Metazoa; phylum Chordata; class Mammalia; order Rodentia; family Muridae; genus Arvicanthis; species Arvicanthis niloticus. The sequence goes on from NC_133429.1 coordinate 82,433, forward strand.
TTGTGAGAAGAGGTGACCAGGAGGGCAGCATTGAACAGGATGTAAATTGAGCAAGTAAATATTAAATTTAAAAACCATAAGGAAAGCAATATGTTAAAAATAATACAAAATAGCATTCATTGTATTGTTTACTGACCATCTGCTTAGCATGTGGGCTACCCTAAAGTATGACATTCAAAAACTTTAGAGAGATTGAAAAGGTAAGCAAAAAGTATGATTTTATAAGCAACTCTACTGCCTTTTAGAAGGGTTGTACTTAAAACATTCCTGATGCCACTATATTTAAAGTATAACAAGTTAAGAAATGTTGAATTGGTTAATACATTAATTTGCTTCATAGTTGTGGGCATTTAAATATGCATAAATCTATAAAACATATGTACTTCAAATATAAAATTAAATGGCAAAGTGAAATGTTTTACTGAATGTATTTGATGAGCTATGTTAGGAATATGGAACTATTTCCCAAATATTATCAATAATTTGTTCTCACTCTCCATACTTTCTACAGTTTCTTGGAGATATTATGAGCAACAAGATTTAGGGGAAACTCAATAGCTGAGGCAGTGATCAAAAAATTAATTAAGCCTACCCCCTGAGGACAATAGTCTGTAAAATCTTCATTGAGTTATTAGATGTGGGACCTGCCCTTTTTGCCATTCATGCAGCCCTCCTTTCCATACTGTATGCTCAGTTGTGTTTAGCCACTCCATAAACTATACTTCCCTTCACACCTGAAGTAGTCCTTAAGGTCAACAGCAAGTGTAGTTCTTTGTGTAAAGTAGGAAAGCTTTAATGTACAGTTTGCCTCCAGATTCCCTCCAGGTAACACCAAAACTGCCTATTACAGATAGATAACATCCCAAGAGCCAGAATAATAGACTTTGGGGTGCCAGCTACATCCTTTGTGTCTCTATTATAACCTTCCTTCAAACACTTCTACTTAAGAGAACATTGATGAGAAGATTCCCCAAATTAAAGCTCTATGGATTAGAAATTAGGAACTAACAAGCTGCATGTGTACTTTGCTGAATGTACACACCTCAAGTTAACTTATGTACTTATTAAAAGGGAAGAAAGTTGCATCTGATCTACCACAGCAGTTGAGGAATGCTGTCTGTCCTACACAAGTGTTTTAAAGGAAAGTACACTTATGGATATTATTTCTTGAAGGTAATGTTCTTTCAGACTCTAATAATCACATGAGTCATCTAACTACAGAATACAGTTTAAATTCAGGACACTGGCTTTCTAGGATTCTATGCTCTGACTTACTTTTCAAGTTTATATTTTAATGATTCTCCAGTTTTCAATTCAGCTCTATATTTATTTTTGTATAATCTCATTTCTCTGTTCAGAGAAATTGTACGTGATCTTACTTCCACCAGCTCTGATTCAATAGTCTTAAGTTTATCCTCCAGTAAAAGTATATAATCTTGTTTTTCCTGCTCTCTCTGTTGGTTAGAGGCAGCATCTTCCTAAAGAACATTAAAAAGATACATGTTAAAATAGGACGTCTAAGGAGAGTTCAAAGAGATTAGAAGGAGTGGCTGATGTGATCAAAATACTATGTATTTGCAATTATCAAGATTAAATTAAATAAATGACTTCAAATAACAGAAAAATTCTGTTGAAATTACAAATATCACTGTATATATGCTAAATAAAGGAAAAGGTTATTTGAAACATAACCATCCAACAAATTATTGTGTAATTTTCTTTACATTTGAATCCACAAGGAAGGCAGAGAATATTTTAAATGAAAGAGAAAGGGGTTGGAGTTCAAATTCTTTATCATCAGCATCAAGTGTGTTTAAGCAGAATTTTAAATGAATTCTTTCTGTGGTGCTGTAGACTGAACCCAGGTACTTGTGGATAACAAAGAGATATCCAACCATAGAACTATATCCTCATCTCTGAAATATTCATATAATAAAGCAAAAATTAATAACATAATTCAGTTTTGCAGTAAACCATTGAACTTATAAACAACATTGTCATATCCAAATAACAATTATTTTCTTTCCCACAGTTTTCAAGTAATCTTAAAGACCACAGGATTCCCTATTGAAAACTGGAATTCCGATAGATGAACTCTTTTAGTACTATCACGTGATTCCCTACTGGAAACTGGAATTCCGATAGATGAATTCTTTTACTACTAATATTTAAAACTAACATGATTATTAATAGAAGTGGATGGCTCCTTTTTCCAGAAATCTACAACAGAAACTGCTGTGAAACACAAAAGAACACATACAATCATACACACAATACATTGAAAATGAAATTTGAGGTGGAGTTAATTATAGCACAAGACAGATGACTATAGTCACCTGTAAGAATCGATTGACTTGGTTTATTTTTTCCAGTAGTTGACTTCTATGTTGCTCTTCAATGGCTTTCTTAAGCTTTTCCACCTCACTATGCTCTATCATGTTATTGTCCATATGGGTCTTCAGGCTGAGGATTTTCTCTTCAAGCTGCTTTATTCTACCCTCTACAATTTCACATTTCTTCTGCTGATATTTTGCATCTTTTAATTTCTGCTGCAGTAGATTAATTTCATCTTCCAGGCATTGCCTTTGGAATTCTTCTTGTCTTATTTTTGTTTCAAGAGTTGCAAGCTGAGTGAAAACAACCAATATTGTCTAGTAAGGCAGTAGGCAGAAAAAAGTTAACACAACACCAATAGCAATTTCAGCATGAATTCAATTGAATTCAGCATAAATTTCAGCATGAACCCAGACTTTACTCCTGGTTTTCCAATTCTCACCTTAATTTATTACATTTATGAATTTTTGATGAACATAAATCTACGAAAAATACAACCAAATCAAACAAAGAACACACACAAACACACACACAGAGAGAGAGAGAGAGAGAGAGAGAGAGAGAGAGAGAGAGAGAGAGACAGAGAGAGAGACAGAGAGAGACAGAGAGAGAGAGGAGAGAGAGAGGAGAGAGAAAAAGAGAGAGAGAGAGATAGAGAGAAAGAAAGAGAGAGGAGAATCTATAAACTGTTTTTCCAATCACATCAGAAAAACTCCTTAAGCACTGTCAGGTACTTAAGTGAGGTTCTACATGTGTCTTTTACCTAATTTAATATTGGAATGGCTGTCAAATCATTGTGTCTGTTACAAGAGGCATTTCTTCTTCACAGATAATAAAAGGCAATTTAAATGGAAGACTCATTTGAAATGAGCAAAAAATAAAAACTGAGAAAAATAAAGCTAGAGTACATGTATCCCTTCCAAGAAATGAAGAAAATACAAGCTTTTATTTTAATTTGAGAAAATTGGATTCATTTTCTTTTTTTTCCTAGATTCCTAATGTTTACTTCTCCTTGCTTCTTTCTGTGGAGACATTCATCTCATCACCTTCTAGACTGAATTTTTTCCCATAATATGCAAACTACTTTTGAGATTTAGTGATTCCATCTATTATTTAAAAATTACAGATCTTTGATAAATTGCCTCAATCTCTTAAATTTAGAGGTATACACAATGGCGTCTTTATATGAGTCTAAATACTATTTCATGAATCATGATCAATAAAATTTAGCCTGAACCATATTTTGTTCAAGAGAAGGAGAAGATACACAAAATTGTTGTTTTTGAACATGTAGAGTCTGAGACTTGGTTCCTGTGACACAAGTTTGGGCAAGAGCATACATAGCAAATGGATTTAGAACAACATAGATGTTTCAAGACATAAATAAGACACATTTTCAAAATAAAAGGATAGTTGTTTTAATATGACCTCAAGTTTTCAAAAATTTCCAAAGTCATTATATTTACACTGTATGAAATTAGATGGAAATTTTATCCCAAAATTAATTTAAATTCACCTCCTCTCTTAGTTTAAGTACCATATCCTCTTCACGGTGAGTTGTACTTGAAAACTTATGTGAAAAGTCTCTATTTTTATGTGCATCTGAGTCCTTATCCATCATTGTGCGCCAATTCTTAAGCCTAGAAAAATATGCAACACAAGTAGGTAAAGTATTATCATCATTGTATGTGTGTATGTTCATGTGTATTTGTGTTGTCTTTGAGGCAATCTGGCTTTAAACACTTGAACTTCCAGACTGTATTTTACATGTGTTTAGATTACAGATATAACAATATACCTGGCTAATAACTGAAGTTAAAATTATAAACATTTAATACATCTTAAATAGATAAAACCTTTTATCATATGAAAGAAAAAAATGTTTATGAACCTTTCTTGTAAGTATGATTCTATGATAAGTTTAAAATATTACAATGAGATTGAAACCTGAATTTTAAAACAAAAATGTTGAGATATAAATGGTAAATAAAGTATTAATATTAGAATCATAAATGGAATTGTTATAAATATCATATCAACATATATCATATTTTCATACATCAAAATAAATCATTTACTTATTATTTTCTTTTTAATTTTCAGTATTATTTGTTTGACTATGTATGTGTGTGTGTCTGTGTGAATGTGTACACAGGAATGCAAGTGGCCTCATAGGTCAGAAGTACTGAAAATTCGGAGGCTGGAGTTACAGACAGTCAGATGCTACTTGAAGGTGGATGCTGGAAACTGAAATTAGATACTATTATTCTGTTGGTTAATCTTGTTTTTATTTTGTTTTTTTTTTGTTGGTGTTGCTTATTTTTATCAACTTGACAGAAGCAAGTTTCATTTGAGAAGAGCGAAACTACTGAGAAAATGTATCGATCATCCCGTTCTATAGACATGCCTGTGGGAGCATTTTCTTAATTAGTGCTGGATGGGGAGGAGGCTCAGATCACACTACACAAATAAAAATATACATCTGAGACACATGTAAATAAAACACATGTAAATAAAAAAACTATGTATTCTATGTAGTAGTACCAAGTATGTTTGGCTTATGTAAGCACTTTGGTTAAGTTCCAATAAAAGTTAAAATTTAGAATGATGACAAATTGTCTTTGAGGGATAATTGGGCAAAAAGAGGCCAGGCAGTGCTTTAAGCTATATGTGATCAAATATAGAAATATGAGGAAAGACTTGAAAAAAACCTTGGTAGTTTGAAGGAGACCTCTTTGACCACTTGGGCTCTAGTTACTGGTGTTGCTTGGGCAGGTTATGGAGACTTCATGAGGAAGAGGCTTGCTGAAGGAAGTAGACCATCGAGGAGGGCATGGTTTATACAGTTACCCCAATTCCTATTCCCTTCTTGTCTACCCACTATGTATGAATGGAACTGTAGTCAGCCAGCTTTCTCTTTCTGAAGTCATGCTCTGGTTTCCCATCTATTGTGGAATCTTTCCCTCTGAAAACACAGTCCATTTATTCCTTAAGTTGTCTTCAGTCATTGTATTTTATCATAGCACCAGGAAAGTAACTAATACAACTTTTTAAGAAGAAATCTAGAGGCCCTCTTAGTGTGGTTTTCACAAAATGCAGAAGATGCTAAGTATACACAGGAATTTGACAATATTCCAAAAATAACAGAGTATAATTGTCATTCAGCAGTATATTAGTTATCTAGTCAGGGCTTTTATTGCTCTGATGAAACACCATGACTGAAACAACTTGACAGGAAAGGGTTGATCTGTCTTACACTTCCAAATCACTGTTCATCATTGAAGGAAGTCAGGACAGAAACTCAAGCAGAGCAGGAACCTGGAAGTAGGAACAGAAGAAGCCATGGGTGCTGCATACTGGCTTTTTCAGCCTGCATTGTAATAGAACCCAGGACCACTGACCCAGAAGTAGCCTACCCACAATTGGGTAGGCCGTCCCACTTCCATAACTACTAAAAAACTGCCCTACAAGATTACCTACAATTAGATGTTATGTAGGCATTTTCTCAACTGAGGCTCCCTTCTCTTAGATGACTATAATTTGTGTCAAGCAGACATAAAACTAGGCATCACAGAGGCCAGAGAGGAAGGCTGCTTAATAGATTGCTGCTCATATTTTGCTCATACATCCAGGATCACCTGCCAGTGTTAGAGCCTATCCACAATTACCTGGTTACCTCACACTCAACAGTAATTAAGAAAATATCTGCACAGGCTTCTCTATAGGCAAATCTTCATAGAGGCATTTTCTCAACTGTGGTTCTCCCTTCTCAGATATGTCTGGTTTGTGTCAAGTTGACAAAAACCAACCAGCACAATTAGTGATTATGTATAATTTATAGATGCCTTAAAATAAAAAAGATACAGGTTAGTTGCTTTACATGAAAATGTAATACTTGTGGATTTTGAGCTCTGTTGGATACCATGGAACAATTCCTATATAGAAGATAAGACATCTGTATGTTACTTAGTTTATATAAATCTACATGCATATTTCTTAAAGTTAACTCAGTTTAACCATGTTTATATTACATGTATATATGGATTATGAACGTGGAAAATCAGTATATCTTTTTATGAGTCTATCTGGATAAAATATCATGGCCAACAATTTAAATGTGGAAGAAAACCCCACTTCATACATGTAAATTTCAAACTTTCATAACAAGCACACAAACAGGATACAGGTATTAATATTCTGAAATATAGAAGAAAAGAACAAAGACATATTTCAAAATACAAATCCAAAATACATTAGGAAGATTACAGTTGGCATTAGAAAGCACTTTCACTGTTGTTTATTGTGGTCAAAATCATCACAGATATGAGTAATTAATATTGGCCTTCCAAAATTTGAAAATGTATTGCAAGTTTCTTATATGAATTCGAAAGTAGAACTATTTCTTTTATTATAAACAGGCATACATGATAGCAATTTACATTTAGGATTTGGTAAAATCACTCTTTAGTCATTGGTGAATGCTTTGATAAATGAATGTCTTACCTATTATGTATTTCCTTTTTAAGTTCACGGTTATGCCTTTTTGCTTCAGCCAAACTCTGTGTCAGTGACTGGTTCAACTTAACCTGTTCTTCTATAAGCTTCTCAGACTTGGAAAAAATATGAAAAAAAATTTAAATGTAGATATCTACTTTGCTTTCTTAGAAATATTACCTACCATGTGTAATATGCTTAGACAATGCTAGAAATTATTTTATGAGATTGATACCTAAATAATTATTTTTAAAATAGTCTTATGGGTATGGGTGTTTTTCAAGAATGTCTTTCTGTAGGCTCAGGCCTAGCTACTGCCAGCTCTGAATAGAAGAGGCTATCAGGTCCCAAAAGAGCTGGAGTTCCAAAAAACTGGGCATTGCCACGTGGATGGTGGGACCTGAACCCAGGTCCTCTGCAACAGCACCAAGTGCTCTTACACACTGAGTCATCTCTTTGGACCCCAGTAATATCCTTTTATAGAAAAGTTCAGATATATGACATTTTCATTATGACATTTTCTGAAATGTAAATTTGAAAATTTAATTTGTTAAACATAGGAAGGTTTTTTTTTAACTAGCTCACTAATGTAGCCCTCTCTCTGAGACTCTTCCTTTGTCTCTTCCTCATCAAAAGCCTCCTTGTTTCTCTACTCTCTACTCTACACCTCCATTCTAAGATTCTGGCAGCACTTCCCATGTTGAAGTCCCCCTTCTTCCCACTCTAACCCTCACTCCCTCAGGATTCACCAGGGTTCTGCTACTAGACGTGTTGTGTTTGTCTTCCAGGCTTGCCACAGTGACAGTCCATCTTAGTACCATGTTCCAGTTCCACAAATAGAGTCCACATTTGCACTCTGAACTCCAACCTGTGGTTCCAGGACTCCAAAGTTCTTCCCCAGGTAAAAACACCACTCCCCACTCTAACCTGTGAGAGTCAATGACTGGAAAGAGTTTGTGAGTCACTGATAGAACTATTCCATGACCCAAGATGTAGCCAGTAGGGGCCTGAACTATATCTTCCTTTGGGTGCCCTAACCCTCCTACTACTTAAGGACCACCTTTGCCCTTGTTGTTATTATAACTAATGTTCCTAATTATTCCTATATCCTTTGGTCTTCCAACCCTACAAAGACCAAGATAATGGTCTCCAACACCATTATTATACATACTGAAGGATTCAATGCCACCATCCATCTTAAGTAGATATCTCACACTTCCAACCCTCACCCTCCCAGGACTTATGGCACTCACTTGGCAGAACTCACCTCATTTCATTCTGTTCTTACCTTTTCCTCTGTCTTTCCCACCCCATCATCTGTGGACACACATGGATAACCTCTCTCCCTCAGCAGAAAGTATATTCATGCTCCCATCCCTATGCTACTTGGAGCTAAAATCCCTATGACCCTCTGGGAATGCCAACTTGCTCTGTTGGTCCAGTCAAGCCCTTGTTTCCCATCACTAAAACACTCTAACCATGACATTAGAGGACCTTTGGGGAGAATCTTCTTCACTCACAGTGTGATGGTAGGGATATGCTTGGTTCTTGGGGAGAGGCACTCTTAAGTGGTAAGGCCTATTGGGAGTAGTTGTGTGGCTTTGTTGGAGGAAGTTCCTCACTGTGGCAGTGGGCTTTGAAGCTCCACCCATTTCTGAAGAGAGCTTTCTCCTAGCTATTAGGGTGCTTCTTTTGCAGTTGTTGACAAGCTAGGTCATATAGAACCCCAATATCCAGGTAATTGATAGTGCATTTGGTTACCATGTAGAACCTGATGGTAAAAACTTATTCCTGGAGACCACACACCTTGCTTCATATAACATGTGGAAATCAATAATATAATCTGGAAACATTATTCCCACTAGCTAGCTTTCATAGTGCTAGAAACTGCAATGCATACTGCTAGAGGAGAAAAGAAATCACCAGTCTAACACAGATGTGGACCCTGCTGACTGCAACTATAACTAGCATTGAAAGACATAGCTGGATGTAAATAAGACTCTTGGATATCATAAAAATAATTAATCATTTTCTTATTGGATGTAAGGCCCATTCTATATGTCAAACCCATACCTTGAACCATTGTCTGAGCCAAGAACCTGTGGCTAAATAGATAATATCCTTAGTGGAGAGCCTACTGCTAGTGCACTGCTATATGAACAGAGAATTAAACTGACTGCTAATGACTACTAACAAATAGAAACAATATGAACATATCAAGTATTTGAACAAGGAAATATTCATATCTCCTAAAATGTGGTTATATGGGACTGCTGGACACAGGCAATTTTTTTTTTTAGTCTTACATAATTAAAATAGACTTCATACGTGTGTACTTACAGGGAATCTTGAAAGCTGTTCATCATTCTTTTTTTGGAGCATCATTTCAGCTTTTAAATTTTCTGCTGTGAGTCTAAAAATATGTTTTAGAATGATTGTGCATAATAGGCCACATTTGAAAATACCAAATTAGTTTCTGCAAAAACATGTGAATGATTACACAAATTCTGAAAATTTGGAAACTTTATCACTCATTGTGTGCCCCTTTGTCTTTATGAACTTTAAAGGTAATTTGAGGAAATATGCATTTTTTTCGTCTTAGTGGGTATCAAACTTTGATACACACAATGCATGTGCACATTGAGTGATTACCATCCACCAATATAAACTATGAATTTTAAGTAACTAAAACCAGAAGTTTTCCTGATTTAAAAATGTGTAATTACTGTGAATGATGCAATTTCTCTTTCTTCATTGCTTTCTTGAAAACACTAGAGCTATTCAGCTTTAGTGCTTTCATTATAGACCTCTGTGAGTTACCCTCATGTCCCAAGTTCACAATGCAGTTTCCGTGTGTTCATAAAGTACCTCATGCAATTAAAAGAAGCACTAGGTAGACAGTGCCCAGTGGTACTGCTGCCAAAGACAAACCACTGCCATCAGATCTTTCTAGTCATGATAGACTAAAGATTCTCTGAAACACTAAGCCAATACCATTTTTCTCTATCCAGCTGAGTTCTGAGCTATCACCTCAGCAGTGAGGAAAGTGATTAAAAAGGAAGTTGGTACCAGATCATCCCTTCTGTGAGCAAACTGCCCATGTGCTTCTTAGACTTTGGAGACTTGATTTGTCAGCATTTGGAAAACTTGGGAGCTGTGGTTTACAGTTGGCTCAAAATGAGCCTGGACTAATGAGCCACTCTTAGTTACATGAGTTCATCAGACCAGAAAACTCATTTTCAAAAATGCACATCATAAGCTGTTAGGTGGAATAAAGAACTCTTCTAGAGTTGCCCTGAGGCCACACAGATAATTAGATTAATTAGATTCTGTACAGGAATCTGGATCCATGCCTGAAATTCTCAGTGGTATGGGGTTTAAAAGTAGTGGATAAGGTTATTTAGTGAAGGAAACATTCCAAAAATCATTACAGTTTGGTCTGTCACATTTTTAATGCTCATGGTTTTAGCTTTACTTACAGTGATACTCAAGAGTGAAAAGGGTAAACATGTGGGTTGAAAATTGTGCAGTTCAGTAAGAAATGGGATGTCATCCTGGTGGAAGTAGACAAAGATCAGACAAGATGGCTAAAAGGAAAAGGCTCAGCCACACTGGAAACAGGTTAGAGGGCTTTGCATTGACAGGGTTGCCTTTGAGACAAGGCCAAACTTTAAATGTTGGAGCATAAAATTAGAACAAAATGGAAATGCATTCTTTAGGATAGCAGTGACTCTCAAGGGCACCTTGAAGATGCCTCTGTGACAATCTGCTGCAAAAAAACCAGATAGGGAAGTGAGTCTGGAGGTATGGCTGCCCTGTGTCCACAGGACTGAGTATTACTTAAGCTGCAAAACCACTGAGTAGTATCCATTGTGGTGGTGGTCTTGCAGTATGTGTCAAAATGCAAGTATTACATGGCAGAGGTGGGATGAAGCAGTATTGCAGAGAAAAGACAGTGATGCAAGGCCATGTGTACCTGTTAGCATTCATATATAGACCGCCTGAGTGGTTGATGTGTAAGGAGGTGAATCCTAAGTTGTTGAGATACTAAGAAGTAATAGGATGTTGCAGATGTCAGAAATAGGAGATTCAACCAGCAAATGAGCGGCACTGTCCCAAGAACCATACCACATGTGCGAAAAGATGCTGAAGAGGCAGGGCTGCCCAGTCCTAGTGGAGCGTAGGTGGTACCACCATGTACCTCAGACAGTGTATATGGAGCATGCATTTTCTATGTTTGTCCTGCTGGGATTCAGGCTGCACTTGGCATAATATTCATTAATATTTTCCTATTACTGTCTTTTGGTATATTTTAGGTAATAGATATAAAAACCTATGTAATTTTCATATTTTATAAACTAGGAATTGGACTTGAGTTTCATACAAATATAGCATTATAAATAATAATAATTTAATAGTGGGAACTATTAAGATTATCTGGCCTTTGAACTTGGACTAAATAAATTTTGCCTTGTGAGATGGCCACAAGCCTGTGGGCATCAGAAGAAGAGTGTTGTAGTTTGAATCTCAAGGAGTCACTATGTTTCAATGTTCTGAAACTTTACCCCTAGACTTATTCCACTGACACGCCCAACATGATGGACTGAATGTCTCATGCCCTATGAACCGCAATGAACTTTTGTAAAGAATCAGGAGAAATAACTTTTGTTACATTCTGGATCAAAATGTCTTTTCTGCATATTGTGATGTTAAGTTAGAACATAGCCAGCACTTCTTTTGCATGTTGCTATGCCTGTGTAAAGCTACACCTATATGTCATTCGAAGAGTACTCATCACAATGGGAGCTACATACAATAATTGTGGTGTGCATTAATATGGTTACAGCTGATCGTCTTTTAGGTAGTGTGACAATGAGTTTACATAAGTTGCACTATGTCGATCACCATACAGTACTATGCATATGAGGAGCATGAATCCCTCAACACACCATACCACATCATGGATGTTCACTAATTCCATTGAGCAAGCCATTTTGTACATTTGTAATAACGTATAGGTTACTTTCTTAGTACTGCTTGGCTGGAATGAACATGTAACACAGTACACTCAGGATCTCTCAGCTTAAGCAGGAGGTAACAGATAAGACTACGGGAAGCATCACAAGCACTGATGTGAAAATATGATACTGTGGAATCAATATTCCTGACTCAATTAAAGTCAGTTCTCATGAAGTAGCATTTTGACATCTATGTTGGTAAATAATGCGAAATATCTATAACTGCAGGACCTCAAACTGTGAGGCAGTTTTGCTCAGTTCCTTAATGTGTTTGATTGTGTTTTTCTGTATTTGTTTAAGGGATTAATGTGTTTCCTCTTTTAAAAACTTCCACTTGTTTACCTGTGTTCTCTTGTATTTCTTTAAGGCAGTAATTTGTGTCCTTCATAAAGTCCTCTATCACCTTCATGAGATGAGAATTTAGAGCTGAATATTGCTTTTCAGCTGTGTTGGGGTATCAATGGCTTGCTGTGGTGGGAGAACTGGGTTCTCATGTTTCCAAGTAGTATTGGTTTCTGTTGCTTATGTTCTTCTGCTTGCCTCTGGCCATCTGGTTATCTCTGCATTAACTGGCCTCACTGTCTCTGACTGGAGTCTGTCCCTCTTGGAAGCTTGTGATCCTGTGATTCTGTGAGCCTGTGATTCTGTGATCTCAGAACTCCTGAGGGTCAAGCTGCATCTGGGTGGGGGCTTAATGGGTGGGAATTCAGTGCACAGGCTCTGCTCTGGGAATAGGTGCAAACTGACTGGAGCATGGGTCTCTGGCTGGGTGGGGTCTCTGGCTGGGCGGGTCTTAAATTCTGAACTTCCTAATGTTTTGACTCTTTAATATAGTTGCTCATGTTGTAGTGATCCCTGACTATCAAATTACTTTTATTTCCACTTCATGATTATAATTTTACTATATTGTGTTTTGTAATGTATGTATTTTTATGTATTGTATGTTTCATAATGTAAATATTTTCTAATGGTCTTAGGTGACCCACATTACACTTAACTCCTAAAGGGGTCACAACCCAGAGGTTGAGAAGAACTAGTGGTATACAGAATGAATAATTAAAATAGGTTATCTAAAATTGCCAAGAATTAATAAAAATATTAATTATAATTAAAGTTTATAAATTTCATAGAAGTAAACTTTAATCTTCATAAAATACAATTAACCACTAAAATAAGTTACAAAGTAATGAAGCATATTCGAAATTTTTTCAAGCATTTTGAACATTATTAGAAACAAAAATCATATAAGCCATCTCAAATGTGTTCTGACAATTTTTATATTTCTATTTTATTTTCTTTCAGTTTACTCTGTCAATTATTTTATAATTTCTAAATAGCTTTACAATTCCTTGATAAACCCTAGTATTAATTACAAAGTATCAAATGTCTCTCAACATACAAATTTGAATTTTTTCTATGAATTAATGTTGAATAATCTATTTAGAAGTCATTTTTTACTTTGTGAGTGTGAGAATGAAATACTATCTAAGTTTTCTCTATGGAAGAGTGATATCTTACTACTGCATGGAGAAGTCCAGGTTCAATACAAAGCAGCATAATACTAAATGACAGTTTTCTGGATTAAGAAAACTATCGCTTCATATTCCATCAGTGGAATTTTAAATTAACATAAATTTTGTTTGGAACAATTATATCAACCAAGTCCTTTAATATGATTTATAGCCTTTAGCTAAATAAATTGATTTTTAAAGAACTTATTCAAATACATATTCAATAATTCAATATTTAGAGAAGTTTTTAAGAAACTGTATTCTTTGCAGCATAATTGTAAAGTATCTTTTAAAACTTTAATTGTCTCACAAAAAATATGAAGTTTCTCTGTCGATATCAAAAGTGTGATTTCAAAGGATTATATATATATTATATATATTATATATATATTTATGGAAAATAGTCATAATTAGTGAGGTTTGTTGATTATATTATTTTCACATTCTACAAAGGCTAACATTCTCTCATTTAGCCATAGAGGCAGCCAACCAGTTACCCCAAACAATCAAACAACTGAGACCAGAAGATCACAAATTTGGGGCTTCCCTAGACTACATAAAGATATATATCAAAAGTAATAATAATAAACCCCAAATCTGAAAAGATTTTCCCCCTCCAGAACACTTAAATAGTTAGTGACAAAACTAGAAATTGTCTGTTATCTCTTCCAATGTAAACAGTTAAAATGTTTT
>NC_133429.1:96682-158517 GCF_011762505.2 Arvicanthis niloticus
CCTATGTGGAAGGCCTTTTAACCCTGAGCAATACTGACTCAAATCATCCTAAAGATGCAGACATTCAAATGAGACAGTCTCCTGAGTCCACGCCAGTGAATGTATCTCTAACATTAAGAGAAGTGTCAACAGAGGACTATCTCAGGGCTTCATCTGGCTGGTGCATATTCAGCTACTGGTACCAGGCTACAGCAGCAGTTGCAAAAGAGCTGTGGCAACATCAGTGCTGCTTGGAGCCCAGCATCAGCTGTATAGATACAAAGTTTCCTATCTCTGCTTTTTACCACAATAGGCTATAGAAGCAATGCAGTGCCCTCCCAAACATGGAGACAATCTGAAATAGAAACAGCACTTATACCAGCAAGAAAAATGTCACTAATGAAGCAGTAAGGAGAAAGGTTTCTCTACAGAAAAAAAAAAAAAAAAAAAAAAAACATCAATGACAACTTTCACTATGTCCAAGCCAGCGGTCATTTCAATGGTGTCTTACCAGTCATTTGACCTCCCAGAATATTCCATGCACCAAACCCTGGTGTAGCTACTCTCTCAATACAGAGAGAAAAGATGCCCTTCAGTGTTCAAGTACCTGTGGGTGCTGTCCAGGTCCAGGTGATTAGAAGTGAAGGAAAATGGTCCTATTTCAATATTTGTTCAGAGAAACAACACAATCTAGCTATAAATCTGCTGTTTTGTTGTTTGACATTTTGTTTGTCTTTTGGTTTGGTTTTTGCAAGTAGTGAAAAATTGTCTCAAACAGAGAAGAAAAACCTGAGCACAATCAATCACAGGAATTGAGGTGGGCAAGAGCACTGCCCCAAAACCAAACACTGGAAGGCTGCTTCCCTCAGCACTGCCCCTTGGCCAGAGGGCAACCTACCTCCTCCAGCTTATTTTTCCCTGACACATGCCGGTCTGAGTTACAAGCCAGCACCTATGAAAGCACTTTTTCTCAGATTTCTGAGCATTGGGCAATTGAAACTTTCTTTCCAATAGATGGCACTTCTCATACTAAAAACAAAGAGTATCCCATTGACTTCAACAGACCCAATCTCCTTTCTGGGCTACCTGGTTTCTCACCAAAGCAAGCCAACAATCAACTGTTTTATAAGTTTTGAAGAAAGGAAATTGCACTATGGCATCGACCAATGCATTCTGTGACTCTTCATACAGGCATATAAGCTTGGCCAATTTGAAAAACTGGACCCTCTGAAAGAAAGCAAAATGGAGGCTGGATAATATTCAGTTGGTAGAGTGTTTGTTGAGCATGCACAAACCCATAAACCAGGTATGCTGGTGTACACATGCAGTTCTGTCACTCAGGAGGCAGTGGCCACAGGATGACAAGTCCTACAACAGCCTGGGCTAAAACATAAAAGAGATAGGAGAAAGAACAAAGTAGTCAGACCAGAAAACAGAATATGTTCTCTAGAAAGGACTTCATCTTCCATTGCTTCCGGGCTTCCAACCCTGACAAGAAAGAAAGATACGGGCATATCACTAAGGACAGACAAAGGACCTGAGATGTGTAGACTGTCCAAGGACCTAGTTTTTATCCTATCAGGACTCAGAGAAACTATCTACCTCTGTATTCAGCTAAATACAGAGAAGAGCCAAGTTTTCATGAAATTCCACAAAAGAGAAGAAAGCAGAGGGTAGTGTCCTCATAATGTCCCACCTTGAAGAAGATCCTCACTGGGCTCTGTGACTGTGGATTTTCTGGCCAGTTTAGATGCAGGGCCTACAATGGTGAGGAATCATGCGAACAGGCATTTACCCAAAGACATTTAAGCAGAATATAAATCTGTAGCCACAAGAAAACAGAACTTGGCAAATAATAACACAAAGAAAATAATTACTGTGATCGCTTTCATAAGATAGCTGAGATAGGCAACAGGAGGAGTATCATGTTAATACCTGGGACAAACAATTCTCTTTATTGAGATTATTTGACAAGATTTTCATACTAAAACTCTCAGTCTGTAACATTTGGAAGCTTTTTCCTACTAAAGCCTTGGCAACACTCAGGCTATAGAAAGGATCTTCTACAGGTGTACTCTGCCTATGTCATCACTCTGTGACATTAGTATCTGGAGAAGACAGAGACATCAAATGAGGAACTGGACTGAGTGAGGACAGTACATGTACTAGCAGAAAGCAGCCATCATCTCTGTAGCCATTTCTAGCCATATACTATGACAAGAGACTTGTTTTTCAACAGCCTACAACAACTGACCACACTCTGATAAACATCTTGTTTTTCCCACATATCTTGTTTTTCTGTTTAGTGCCCCCAGCTTCGAGGTGCATGTGATATCCACACCTGCAAGGCTCACATGGTATCCACGCCTACAAGGCATGTGGCAAATCGTGTAAATACCCAGGATTTCCTTGCAATAGATGAGACAATAAAGAGACTAGAGACTTGAACACACACCCTGTCTTGTCTCCATTCTTTGTGTCTCTTGCCCCTCCATCCCCACTCTGTCTCTTGCTAGACACTGACCCGCAGACTGGAGCAGCAGCTTGGGCCAGGACACAGTGGCCCCCAAGCTGGGCAGTGTGGTCCTCAACATAGTGGCTCCCAAGCAGGAGGCAGTGCGGGTCTCAACAAGTACAGAGAAAGCATCTGTGTGCGATGTGCTACCGTGCCTGGCATAGCAAGAGATCTTAACCATGGAGCCATGTCTCCAGCCCTCAGTACTGTCTTTCCATTTGCTTTTTCAGACAGTTCCATTATGTAACTTAGCCTAGTTCCCAACCTGAAATCTTCTTGCCCCTTGACTTGGCCTCTTGAGGTCTGGGATTACAGGCATGCAAGCTGCACCTGGGCCATTTTGCTTTCTTGACAATGTCTATATTAGTCTGTGAGGGCAACCATAGAAACTGTGTAACCTCCTCATTGGGGAGTGTTAATTTTTTTGCTTATTTATTTATTTATTTATTTGGAAACAAGGTTTCATGTAGTTGGCCTCAAACTCAATACACACACACACACACAACACACACACACACACAAACAAGAATGGCAGAGAATTTATAATTTTCCTACCTCTATCTACCAAGTGCTGGGATTACAGATATGTGTCACTATACCAGGCTAATATATAAGGTTTAAAGGAACCTAATTCAATCCATAACACTCTGCTCCCCTGACTTCTAAGTTCTCATATATATATTTTTGACAGTCCCCAAATTCTTATCTCATGTCACTATCAAACTCTAAATCCAAAGCCTTATCAAAATATAGGAAGGAGGTGTGAAGTCACAATCCTGTAATTCCAGCATATGATATTCTTGGGGAAAAAGAATTACTTGTGCTTTGGAGTTAGAGACAGGTACAGGCAATATATTGAGACACCCCCTTCAAGAACTGGAAGTAATAGAAAGTAAACTTACCAAAACCCTCCAAAGAAAACAAAAATTAGAAAACCAAAAAGATTAAATGGTTCTAATCTTGAAAATCTGAAAGTCTCCAAAAATTCTCAAATACTATAATGCAGGAAATAAAAACTTTCATACATACGAGCCTTTTTGCATAAATTAAAATATTTTAATTACCTTTAGACTATTATTTCCTTATGTGATAAACGTTTCTTCCAGGAAAAAAAATGTCCTTTAAGATATACTTATCAGTTACAATTCCATTAGTCTTTAAGTAACAGATGAGGAATGTCTTGGAAAATAATCCATGGGCTGGAGAGGTGGCTCAAGAGCACTGGCTGTTCTTAAGGAGGAGGCAGGTTCAATTCCCAGCACCCACATGGCAGCTCATAACTGTCTGTAACTCCTGTTCTAAGGGTTCACACAGACATATATAAGTCAAAACACCAATTTACATAAAATTATAATTAAAAAAAGAATGAGTGTTGGTGGTTCAGTTACCTGGATGCCCAAGAAATGAAATCTTTTAATGGGCTCTCCTGGCAGGTGTCTAGTCACCTTGTTGGGCTGCACATCCTCTAAGGATTAAGTAGTCGTGCTGCAGTACTGAAGGGAGTGGAGTCTACAGCAGGTCCAAGTGCATGCTGGGAAGCAAGTGAGGAAAGAACCTGGCCGGGATGAAACAAAAATGGTGAATAAATGAAAAAAATAATACAGATAGAAAAATGTTAACAGGATTCTTAGGAAGCCTAAAGTTATAATGGTGGGAGGCAAATCTAAGCAAAATGATGAGCCTTAACTTTTGTCATCTCCAAGGCGTTTGAAGTGATCTTAATAAACCCTTGGAGGCGGGGACTACATATAATTCACAGCACCCTTAGTTTTGGGAGCTCCTTGAATGAATGGCTGCTGTCCAGCTCTTTGCATGGTCCTGACAAAAGAAAGCCTACTGAGGTTCAGCACAAAACTGTGGTGCCTGAAAGAAGACAGCTGCAGCCTTGTGGCTCTGCCTTGGTGCTTGCTGCATATGGCATGTTGCTGGCACTGCCTGTGGATGGGATCCCGCCCAGGCCCCAGCACCTAGCACAAGAAAAGTCGTGTCCCGTGTGCCCCCTGGACAAAGCAATGGCCCACAGGCTGAGGGCGGAGCTTAGGGTACAGGAGGCAGAGCCCGGATGTGGAGAAACAGACTGAGGGCGGGGCCTGGCGGGCACAAGGCGGAGCCCAGAGAGAAAAAAAAGAAATGAGGGAGGATCTCAGACACGATGAAGGCGGAGCCCAGGTCTGTAGTCATTAGGCTGAGGGCGGAGCTTGGGAGCTCAGAAAGCTGAGTCCAGGTTTAGAGCAATAAGGATGAGGGCGGGGCTTGGAGCGCGGGAGGCGGAGTGTGGAGCCACAGGATGAGGGCGGAACTTAGGCGAGCAGAAGGCAGGTCCTGGCTTGGAGCAACAGTCGGAGGGCGGGGTTTGTCACTCTGGAGTGGTGCGAAATCTTGACAGATAAACTAAAAAAAAAAGTGTGGGAGGCAGAGCTCGGCTGTTCAGTGGTCAGCTTGGGACAGGACTTAGAACCGCCAGATTGTTGCTCCCTGCCTGAGGTCAGTGCCCAAGCTTTTGACCTTTTGCCTAGGTTAGTTGCTCTTAGTGACAGCGGGGGAAGGTGGAGCTGGAGGTGCTGCTTTCAGACTCCTCTCTGCCAGCACAGACCAAAGGGATGGATACATCTCCAAGTGCACTACATTCTCACCCACGCAGCCGAGCTCCAGAAATTCGCAGGGGCTCAGAGGTTCATGGTTGAGGTCCCCCAGTGGTGTCTGGAAGGTGCAGACACTAATGTGGGAGGCAGATGGAGGGTTGGCTCCGTGGTTAAGAGCACTTGTTCTTGCAAAGGACCTGGGTTTTATTCTCAGCACCCACATGGAGTCTCACCTAGGGTGGAGGGAATGGAAGGCATGATGTGATGTTGCAGCAAGATAGTGGTAAAGCAGAGAGATATGGGAGCCCTGATGTTTGTGGTGAGGCTAGGATGGTTCTGATGGGAAATGTTGAAAATGCTCTTTATTTTCAACGTGGTGTGATAGAAGATAGAAAGGTTGTATTTCAAAAGAGTGATGGGCTGTGAATGTTGCCCTCAAGACAGCCGGAGAACCTATGGCACCAAATCTTAAAGGGTTTGGTTCTGTTCCTTTTCGGCAATATACCTACCAAAGAAGAAAGTAAAAGAGGAGAAAGCGGGGATGGCAAGAGAGTCTGGTTAAGCCACCTGCAACCAAGGCTCTTCTGAGTTTGGTCTCAGGATCCATGTAGTGCATGTAAAGGACGTCTCCAATAAACTGTCCTCTGCCTCCACCTTAAAGCCATGCCACATGTGTACACACACACACACACACACACACACACACACACACACACTAAGAGGCACATAAAACAAACGAATAAGCATGGGTTTTTAAGTTTAAAAAAACAAAACAAACGAAAATATCCTCACTTTCCTGAATGCAATCAGTATTTCTTGGTCTACCAGAAGTCTGTGCAATAATAAGACTTTAGGCTATTTTAATTGCGGTACTATAAGAAATTATAACCTGGGGTTGGAGAGATGGCCCAGCAGTTAAAAATAAAGGTTGCTCTTTCAAAGGATCCAAGTTCAATTCCCAGCACCCACAGGACAGGTCAACACTGTCTGAAATTTCAGTACAAAAGTACTAGTACCACCCTCACACAGACATACATTGCAGGAAAACACCAATGCACATAAAATAATTATAGGTAATACATTAGAAAAAAATATAATCTAACATCTAACTCATACTATTTTATAACAAGCTAGTAGTGTAAAGGTTGTTTTAGAACATGGATAGAGCCAGCCTGATCTACATAGTAAAGACCCTGTCTCAAAAAGCAAACAAGGAAACTAGAGAGATGATGGCTCAGCAATGAAAAGCCATGCTGCTCTTCCAGAGGATCAGAGGTCATTTCTGGTCCCCATGACAGGTGGCTCACAACCTCCTGTCACTCCAGTTACAGGGCACCCCAATACCTCTGGCCTTTGTGAGTAACAGCACATGCATACACATACCCACACACAGGCTTGCACAAATGCACATAATTAGAACTAATGAAATGAAGAAAAACCCTTATCAAAGGGGAAAGTGCAGTTATAGAACATTTTTATTTGGGAGTGATAGTTTCTTAAAGTGAATTCCAGTCAGTGATAAACCCTACCAGTGAGCTTGCAGGTCTGGTTATATTTTGCATTTGAATGACTCACATTTAAAGGATGTACACAATTTTAACATTCTTAAATTTGTAGTGGTCTTTTAAAAACTTTTTAATGTTTATTATTTTATGTACATAGTTGTTTTTACCTTCATGCATATCTATGCACCCGGTGCGTGCAGTACACAGAAGGCCAGAAGAAGGTATTTGATCCCAGGAATTAGAATTATAGTTGCTTGTGAACTACCATGTGAGTTCCAGGAATTGTACTCTGGATGAGCAGAGAGTGCTCTTAACGGCTAAGCTAGCTCTCCAGCATCTTGTTTAAGTCTTCTGGAAAATATGGGTTCATTGATTTGTGCAATCCTTCCATACATTGCCATGTTTCATTCAATAAAAATTTAAAATCTCATTCATTAACACCGAGAGCTACTAAGTATTGATTGATGTCAGTGATTGTGTTTGAATTGACAAGGCCATTTCTGTAATTGCTGAGAAGATATTGATCAATATTGAGCCATGAATTACCATAGGTTGTCAGTTTGATGTTTTTAAATTAAAAGGATGTTCAGAGAGAAAAGCTCTATTCTTGACAGATTTCATAATGTTTCCATTAAATCTTAATTGGTTACCAAGCTGTTCACTCTATTATCACTGTGGTAGGACCCTGTTAGGTGTTTTCTATAAGTACTTTACATATATTCTAAAATTTCAGTCTTGAGCTAGACAAAATAAATCTATCCCTTCTTCCAAAATAATGATATAACATAAAAGAATGTTATCAAGCAGCTATTGAGTGGCACAGAGAATTGCTGCAAGGCATGTTGATGCTCGCCTTGAATCCCAGCCCTTGAAAGACAAGTGGTGGCGAATTTCTGTGAGTTCCAGGCCAGACAGGGCTACATAGTAAGACCCTGACAATAATAATAATAATAATAATAATAATAATAATAATAATAATAATAACTATATTATTTGTAAATAATAAATAATTCTTATAAAATTATTATGAATAACGCTGAAATAATAGGTGATTATTACATTAATTATTATTTCAAATAATGTGGTATAGTTCATTTTGAAGCTGGTTCTAAAAGGCTTTATAATGTTTTCATTAAGAAACTGCTCTTGCATCTCTGAACACTGGGACAAATACTCCTACTAATGTTTTCTTACCACTTGTGAGTCAAGATTGACCCTGACACTACTGGAACACTAAACAGCTTCTTCTTGGGACATCACACTCATCTGTCCAATTGGCAGAGTCTGGGAGACAGGCCTCCGAGAGAGAGTGGGAGTGTGAGTTTGGGGCTCACAGTGAGGAGGCAGAACTCCCAGTGGATAGCTGCACATGTGGAGAAGGCGGCTTCAGAGACAGTGAGCACAGGTGCACAGAAGGGACGCTCAGCATGAGTAGTCGCTAGAGGAACGCAGGCAAAGCTGTCATGGTGATGTCAGTGGAGGATGGCAAGAGCTCTGGGAGTCCCAAGGAACTAGACTCAGCCTCCTGCCACACCAATTACAGAGACACATAGTGGTGACAGGCGGAGACAGGTTAAGCAATGTGGTTCTATTAGGAGGTGAGGATAAAGGGGCTCAGTGACTACAAGTCCATCACCAGGGCACTGGTATGAACTGTAGTTTTAATAGAGGAAGTGGTTAAAAAGCATGAAATAATATAACCACAAAACACTAAATTACACTCATCTTGAAAATTAAAACAATACAAAATTGAAGTAAACTAAAATACTGTATGTGCCTATTCTTAGGCCTTTTCTATTTTGCCAAGCAGGATAATAGCCCAAAATTCCCATGGATGCCACGTTAGACAGAATCTGAGTGTCCTGTAAGGCGTATTAGAGCAGTTTATCTTTACACCATCTTTAAAGCACTTGATTCACACTTCTATTTATACCTGTTTATAAGCAGGCAGTTAGTCAAACCAGGATTTGAACCCAAATTTCTCATGGAGCCCACATTAGACAGATTTGAGCATCCTGCAAGACCCATCAGAACAATATATCTTTATACCATCTTTACAGCAATTAGTTTAAATTTTCATTAATACCAGTCTATGAGAAGCAGGTAGTTTTTACTTGTTAAGCTCTCTGCCTAAAGCAGCCATCTTGTTATACCATCTATCTGTTTGGCTCTCTGCCTGGAGCCACGGACATTTATAATTCATACCTGAGTATAGCCGGTAATTATCACTGCTCGCTCTACTTGGACTCACTGACTCATTTTCCTTATCCTAGTCCCAAACCACGGGCAAAATTCCCCATGTGCATTGGGCAAAATCTGTATGTAAATCTTTCTTAAAAGCCAATAACCCCAGTTTTATAAATTCACAGTACAATCTCTTCCTCAAGAAGTAGGCAGCTTTCATTCTCCTGTCTCTGACTCAGAGCAGCCTGCAATCCCCACAGCAGGGTCCCTCAAAGCCTTCTGTGTTTCAAGTTTCCTGCACTTGAGTCCATGTGACTCCTCTCAGAGCTAACCAGTTACTCACTTAAAAAGATAAAATTCTAACTCTCAGGCCAATGATCTTATATTTCTAGTGGATTCTTGCCCAACACCTTGATTCATCACCTGTTGCAGGAAACATTACAAATGAACAGCAAGTTCCAACACTATACACACCTACTCTCTGCTTGGCAGTCACGCTGCCTCTTGGTTAGCAGTCTGCAGTCTTCCCTTTTTCAGTTCTCCTGCCTCAGAGCTGCCTGTACTGTCTTAGCTGTCCATCCACTGTGTTCGGCAGCCCCAAATCCCAGTAATCCAGTAAATCAAAACTCTAGACCCTTATAATTAATCAGTCAGATATATATATCAATAAATTCTCAATTCACAAGATGCCCACAGAATCAATTCAGGGCCCATTGATAATGATACAAGCTGCCCACCTAGACTCAACAGGTTATCCCAATTATTCTATCCCTATATGATATTATGGCTACTTGTGGCTGTTTAAAGCCACACAGAATCTGAATTGTCCTGTTTGTCCTCCATTTTCCTTTCTTTCACCTGTGTTACACCTTGTCTCTCCAAATCTTACCTCCACCTGACTTTTCCCTGTCCAATCACAGGCTACTTGTTGCATTAATATTTAAATTATTTGGACAGGGAAAATTCTGCTGCACTTTATTTTGTAATTTTTATTTACCTATTTGACATTAAGAAAACTTCCTTCAATATGTATGTTAATGTTCTAAACACTTATTTTTCTTCCTCTTGCAGGTCCTGAGGACTGAACATGTAGACTTAAACATCATAAGTGGGTAAGCTCTCCCATCTACCACCAAGCTTCAGGTTTTCACCCATCGATCCAGCTCATGTGATGCTCTTTAGGAAAGTGTACACATTACACCTGGAAATAGACACCACTGATAGTGGATGGTAACAAGGTTCAGAAGACCCCTGGGGTGATTTCTAGGATCTTCTGTCCTCAAGCAATCGATTAGAGACTTCCACATGCATAAAAAGCAAGAATGGCTGATTAGGAAAAAACATACTCCCAAGGGAGGAGGAGGGCTGGAGGAAAGAGATATGGAAAACCACTGTGCCATAAAGAACCCAGTCTCTTCCTTCTCAAGGCACCCATCATGGTTTATCTTAATGGGGCTCTTGGTGAAACTTGGATCCTCACACTTACTGGCAGGTACTTTGCCACTGAGCCATTCCCCCAACTCTGTGTAGTCTTTTCTATACATTGTCTCTTTGCTATAGACAAAAGAGAATTGAGACATTTTCTCTCCCTACATCTGGGCAAAACTATGAAGATACTGTTTCCTTTTGCAGGGTCAGTCTCAGTCTGTGGCAGCAGTGAGCAATGGACCTCCCTGAGTTCCCATTTACAGTAATGGAGAGCAGCTTCAACGACAAGTCTCCCTTGTGCATCAATACATTTGTCAATTGCTATCACTCTACAGCTCAGCTGGACACTGCTCAACTAAACTCCACCTATAGTCTCCCTCTATAACCCAAAATAAAGAAGTGGATGCTCTCTGCAATGCTCTAACTCCATTGCAGAGGCCCAGAACAGAATAACAATCATTGATATGCACAATGCATCTAAGGCTTAAGTTGATGAGTCAAGCTCTTCACACCTGCTGCTTTCAGCTTTCACCTCACAACCCAGGTTTTATTACTACCCCATAAAAGAAACAGGAGACACCAGAACTTGTAAAGTTTAAATAACTTTAAACTTTATTTAGTAAAAATTGCATAAACACAACCATAAGTAATGAATAGAAAAGTTAAATACAAACTATCACATGTAAAATAGGTTATTTTATAACTGTCGGTATCAACCCTAAATACCAAATCTCCAACTTCCACAGTGGGAATGTTAATCTAATGAGAAAAAAAAATCTCAATTTCATCTTAATAGATACCAAAACTTATTAAGAATAAAAATTTAAATTGAATAGAACTTTTGAAAAGAAAAATTTAATACAGCCCTAGATGGGGTTTGTATTCAGTGAGACCTGAGATAAGAATGGACATTTGCCACTGTAGTTACTTCAAATCAACTTCCAAAACTAAGGCAGGTCTGGAAAAGAATGAGTCTTTAATGACCGGGGTGCTTTTCTTAATAGTCCTGGAGTCCAGTCAGTAGTTTGGCTGCAGATCTACATCCTGTACAAGTCCAGTAGAGTACGGTGGATCAGAACAGCACAGATCTGTACAACTCATTTTCATTTCATATACTATTTTCAAGAATAAAAAACAAACAACAACAAAAAAACAAACACAAAAACACCACTACTATCCCCAGCTTTAACTGAAAAGCATCCAACTCCATCATTGTAGATGCCAGTGAACAGCTTCTGCCTCTTCCTGCTGATGTCCCTCCTCATCGTCAGCAGGGAATGGCACTGGGATGGACATTCCTTTGGGAAATAGACAGTTCGAACAAGGGCAAGAGGATTGGAAAATGATAATGGTCAAGGTTTGCAGTGAGTCAAGAAAAATAATCACTGTGGTGGGGTCAGGAAGACAAAAACAAAACAAAAACAGAAAAAACATACAAAACAACAACAAAACACAAGAACAGAACCAAAACCATAAATAAAAAATAAGAAAGAGCAAAACCAAAAACACAAACATAAAAACAAAAAATAACCCAAAACAAAACCAGAAACACAAACAGAACTTAGAATAAAACCAAAACCAAACCCAAAACTACAACAAACAAAAGACAAAACCCAAAACTCTAACAAAACAACAAATAAACAAAAATACAAACAAAAATCAAACAACAAACAAACAATAACAAAAAAGAAATGAAAAACAAAACCCCAAACCCAAACAAAAAACAACAAACACACAAAGAAAAACAAAAATAGAAGCAAAATCAACAAACAAAAATACAAACAGCGAGCCCAGTGTGAAGCACAGCTTTGTCGCCTGCCCTCTGGTGGCAAACGGTGTCCACATTTCTGAGTTCGAATCCCGTGTGACTCCCCACGAGTCTCATGGGGAAAAAAAAAGTAAAAAAAAAAAAAAAAAAAAGGAGCCTGCAGTGGCACACGGCTTTGGCAAACAAAAAAAACAAATAAAAACAACAACTAAAAGCAATAACTAAAAATAAAATAAAGAAAAAACAACAACAAAACACAAACTAGAAAACAAAAATCAAAAATAAACCCAAACAAAAACAAAAAAAAACAAACACAAATTAAAAAACACAACACAACAAAATAAGACAAAATGAAACAAAAAATTAAACGTTTCCGAGTTCGAATCCCATGTGACTCCCGACGAGTCTCATGAGAAAAAAAAGTTAAAAAAAAAAGTGAGCCTACAGTGGCACACGGCTTTGGCAAACAATAAAACAAACAAAAAACAATAACTAAAAACAAAATAAAGAAAAAACCAACAACAAGAACAAAACACAAACTAGGAAACAAAAATCAAAAAATGAAACCCAAACAAAAAACAAAAAAACAAACACAAATAAAAAATACAACACAATAAAATAAGACAAAATAAAACAAAAAACAGCAATTTAATTAATTAAATCCAGCATTAAAACAGTATTGCACAGTATTGCTCATGGTCTCCTGTAGGTTGGACAGCAGCAGTGTCTAAGCCTGCAGTCGTTGCATGCATCCTAGAGGTGGCATTAGGGCAGCAGTCGGATATCCCAAGTTAGGACGGTAGAAAAGTACAGGGACCACTGGTGACCACAGCAGTCAGGTGGGTGTTGTTACAGTAAGTGACTGTGCAGGATTTCCCATACCATCCTCTTCCTGAAGATGGGCATGTGCTGCTGAGAGAAGGTGACAGGTTGGTCTCTAGTGGTGTAATCCGCATATTTACAGGCGAACATGCCACAGTCACTCCCATTCAGTTGCTGAGGCATCTCCTCTGCGGACATGCTGTATAGTTTCCACTCCAGAGGGTCCAGCTCGATGTTCCTTAGAGTCTTGCTCTCGTTTTGTAAATACTGGAAGATGGTTTCACAGATAGTTTTCCCTGTCTGTCCCAAGGAATCCAGGTATACGATACTTCGTTTTCTCAAATCGATCACCACCAGGCTCCAATGTACCCTCTGGTGAATAGGCACCAGGATCATTTCTTTGTCAAAGAGATTAATTGTTCGAGTCCATCTTTTGACAGAAGAGTAAACCGCTCTGCATTAGCTTGGGGTAAAAGAAAGTGCTAAACACATGAAGAACGGGGTAGCCTTGGTTTTCGTTTCTCTCAACCAGAAGGTTCATATAAAAATTGATGATCTCATCATTGAGCCACTGACCGTTCTTGAGGGTCTGGATATCTCTTCGGGTGATTTGCAATTTGAATCCCCTACTTAGGATTTCCTCTTGGGGTCCTGGACCCAGGGCACTCCTAATTTCCTTTTCCATGTCCTCTGAAACATGAAAATTTTGATCCACTTCTCTGCCCTTTTCTAGGTTTGTGAGAGGCTTTTCCTCTGCTGCAAGTACTGCCATCTTGTTGGGGAGTAACCTGTCACCTCTGCCACTATCCAGGATGGTTAGAGCTGGTGTTTCCAGTAAGTCAGGCTCCCAGCTGTTCCCCCTTCTTCCCCCATGGTTTACACCATCTTTATTTTGTGTAACGGATGTCTCCTCTGAACGCCTCCCCCCTCTCTCTGGATCTCTCTTCTGTGACAACCTTCCGTGCTTTTCTTTTGGGGGGCTTTGTTTCTTTTCCTCTATGGTGGAGTAGGGCGCTTGCGACCCTTGCGAGCTTCAGCAGGCTTCCCCTCAGGTACAGCCTCCTCTGGAGGCCCTTTGGTACCCTCTACGGGTTTTAGTTGTCTTGGACTCTCTTTCTGGGGTTTCTGTACCTGACCCTTGCCTGGCTGGTGTTTCTCAAGTTCGAGGTCTTGTTGCTTCTGAGGGGTCTTCTTCCAAGCCTTTCCGGGTTCTTTAAATAGCATTTCGGTTTTATCCTTGCATTTGGTTTTTGGACTTTGTCCCAAAGCTTCAGACACTGTCTCTGTCCCACGGTTATCCGGATACTTTCGTTTTTGAGCTTTTCTTGAAGCTTCGGGCTTCATGTCCACCCCGGGCTGTTTCGGTTGCCACATGGAGAACTGCTTGGTAGTCAGATGTTGGCAGTTCACCAGGGTCCACTCTGGGAAACTCTGAGTTCTGAGATACTTCCACAGAAGTATCCTTCTAGGGCACTGCGCTGTAACCAGCTACCCGAAATTTCTAAATCGGACTAATCGTACTAGTAAAGCACTATTAAGACACCAGGCATAAACCTAGCCTCTAACTCCTCGGAGGAAACCTCACGAATGATGGCTAACTCGGGGCTTGCCCCTAGTCACAGCCTTCAAGGTTCCATAGCTGGTTATGATGTCACCTGAAAGAATGCAAATCAACGTTTCTGGGTAGTGGAAGCCCTCCCCAACCCAAACTGGGTCCAGGATTTCAGAGTGCTCCCTTGCCCGAGTGGGAAGTTTGAATGAATTGTTACATATCTCAGTTCCCTGGCAGAGCACAGGGTTACCTAAATCATCTCAACATAGATCAGCTGGTCCTGACTAGTACATTTGTCTTTTAGGAAACTGTCGCATCAGGGTCAATTATAGAAAACAGAATACGAGTGCCCTTCCAAATATCTTCTCACAATATGCTTGCTAATTACAAAGAATAAATAGAATTTTACAGTTATAAAACCTAGTAGGTACTGTTGTGTGACAAACCTTTTTTCTTCCTTGGATAAGGAACCCGGGGCAGACCAAATGCACATACCACCAAAGTCCTAGTTGTTGAACCAATAAGTTTTATTGGGGTAATTTATAGGAACATGGGTGAGGGGTTGCTTGCAGGAGCAGAAAATGACTCACAGACAGCTGCCCACCAAAGCCCGCCCAGCATGGGTGACAGCTCAAAAAGCTGGGACCCTGGAGAAACTGCACAGCCTGTAGATGGCTTAGTAGGCTGGAGAATGTCCTTTCCAGGTGCTTCAGTTAGTCTAAACTTCTTCCAGACAGCTTGTATGAGGTTGGGTCTTTGGAGAGTCTTCTTTGCTGCTCACCTTACTTTCATCTGAGAGGGACTCTCAGCATTTATTGATCTCTGGAAGCCAAGGAGCCTAGTGAATCTGATCAGTTTCAGGGACCATTTTGAGCCATTTCGAGTTGCATTCCCTCCTGAGGAGCTTCCCTTCAGAGTGAATGAAGGGTGGAATGGTTCAGTGTTTCAATATTGGAGGAAATTTGTGAAACTGGTACCAGTTCACCAAGGGTCAGTACATTGCCCTAAGAGAATAAATAAAATCTCACCATTGTCAATAGGACCCATCTTTCTGTACATCACTACTTCAGTTACAATCCTATCAGTAACACAAGCCCTGGACTCCTCCCTAGAAACCAATAGGAAGAATTCAACTGTAGCTGCAGTTACAGAGGTATATGTGTTCAGTGTGTCCTGAGATCTGAACTCCAGCCATGATTAAACAGCAAGCACTTTAACCACTGATCCATCTCTGGCCCCTTGAGCAGCTCTTTGACCAACTTTCAAAAGTATAGAGATGCTTTTGCAAAACTGGGAGAAAAGAGCTGAGACACATATTTTTTCCCACTGAAAATATTAACAAATTGTGCAAATATATTTAAACCAATGTTTTACCATAAGGAAAAAAAATATAATTTTTTCTGTAAAAGGTTTGAATTTCTTGTGATTGTAATTTCCCCAGGGGTCATTTTGTTTGCACCAAGCTTCTTTCTCTTCTTTCTAATTACACCTTGGAGAGATTTGTTCCCATACTAAGAAAAAAATATTTCAAATTGCCACATTGCTCTTACACTGCCGATTAACACAACAGGGCAGCCTTTGTGATGGTGAACATTATGTTTAGAGGATGAATTTATTGTGTTAGGCTTGTAAAAACAAAATTGCCAATAGGAATGAACTCAGAGTCTCACACAGGCTTTACCAATGAGCTATTTTCCTAATGAATCCATGTTTCTTGGATGTATGGCAGAACTTTCTAGAAAAATACCCTGTTTCTGCTGCTTTCTTTTGGGTGAGACATTGTAACTTCTTATTTACTCTCTAGTAACTATATAAATGCTCCATTTCCCCTCTATTTGCATTTGGTAGGCTATATTTTCTAAGAGTTTGTCTATTTTCTCTAAATTTTCAAATAATTGGCATATTTGGCAATAGCACTATTTTCCTAAAATTATTTCAAAACTTGATTGGTATTAAGTTAATTTAGTGTGAAATGTTAAATGTAGAAGATTTTGTTAGATTTTTTCAATCAGCTTTAGACAGATGTGGTGGTTTGAATACATTTGGCCTCATAGACTCATGTGTTTGAATGTTTGTCCCATGGGGAATGGCACTATTAGGTTTGGCCTTGTTGGAGTAGGTATGGCACCATAGGACTGGGATTTGAGGTCTCCTATGGTTAAGTTCCACCCAGTGTAAAATTCCAGTCTAATCCTGGCTGCCTTTGTTCAAGGTGCAGAGCTCTCTGCTCCTCTGTTTACCTGTGCAGTACCATGCTTCCTGTCCTGATGATAATGGACTGAATCTCTGAACTTGTAAGCCAGCCCCAATTAAAGGCTGTCCTTTTATAGGAGTTGCCTTAGTCATGGTGTCTCTTCACAGCAATAAAACCCCAAGATAGCAGGTTAGACAGTAAATGTTTAAATGTTAAATTCTATATTTTTCTTTCTTTTCTTAAATTTTTGCTTGTTCTGATTTTTGGTTAGGATTTGACACTGTGGTCAAGGCTGACATAGAACTCACCAGTGTCCTAGTGCAGGAATTACAGCCCTGATCCCTCATGCCCAGCTGGTTAATTACTTTAACTAGTCTAAGCTAATTTAATTAAACTTGTAAGTGATATTAAACACTGAGAGGCCCCGTGAGGTAACTGAGCATTAATCAAAGAGCAAGCAAAGGAGACAATGTAAAAACACCAGCAGAGACACAAAGTAACACCTTGTGCAAGCTGAATCCAAGGAAACCAGTCCTTTAGTTGTTCAAAAGAAGTAAATAGACAAAGATCTTCAAGTATTCTTTCCCATGCAAAAAACTTCTCTTCAGACATTAAAAACACAGCTGGTAATTTATAAAGCGACACAGCTGAGTCAGACCTGTTGGCTTTTGTTTAATTCTCAAGAGAATGAGACCTGCATGGGCAATGGAGTAAGAGTTTGTTTCAAAAAGGAAAGGGGATTAGAGAGATGGCTTAGCAGGTAAGAGCCCTGGCTGTTCTTCCAGATGACTGGGGTTTGAGTCCCAGCACCCATACACCAGTTCACTCCAATTCCAGGGGATTTGATGCCTGATTTGGCTGCTGTGGCACTGCATGCATGCATGTGGTGCACAGACGTACATGAAGACAGAATAACCATACATATGATATTATTTTTTGAAATTAGGACAGTTTAAAAGATTATGTGTAGCAAAACATGGTGCTATATGCCTAGCACGCTGGAGACTGAGGCAGGAGAATTAATCATGAATTAGTTCAGTTAAGCTACATGGCAAGATTCTGCTGTAGAAAAACAATCAAAAAGGATTTATATGTCAAAGCAACTGTTTGGAATTTCATTTTCTTACATTCATTTTTTATTATTATCTTTTAAAAGATTTTCTTACTACTTTCTGTATCTCTCCCCCCCTGTGTATGTGTGTGTTTTCTCTCTCTCTCTCTCTCTCTCTCTCTCTCTCTCTCTCTCTCTCTCTCTCTCTCTGTGTGTGTGTGTGTGTGTGTGTGTGTGTGTGTGTGTGTGTGTGTTCCTCCATGCATGCCTGTGCACCACATGTACTCAGTGCCCATGGGTAGAAGAAGATGACTTGATCTCCTGAAACTGGAGTTACATAGCTCCAAAGAGCTCCAGGGTCACACAGGTGCAAGCCCCACCCAGAAGTGGTCACTCTTCCCCAGTGACTACCTGGGTCCTTGCAGGCTCTTTCTCACCAGGTAACAAAGCCAAGAATTGCTCAGCTAAATCCTGTCACTGCCCATGGGATGTGTCGTGTGTGTGTGTGTGTGTGTGTGTGTGTGTGTGTGTGTGTGTGTGTCTTCCTCAAGGGCTAACTAGGGCCAGGGGCAGAACTAGGGTCCACAGGCCACTGCAAGGCCACTTCCAATCCCAGCTTTGCCATAGGATTTGACAGAGCCTACACCAGAGAGAATGATCCTCATGAAGGGTCAAGTAGGTACATAAATCAGAGCAGGCGACACAGCAGAGGGCTGACCAACAAAACCCAGAGGTTCCCCAAAGCCACAGGGGAATGTGATGTATTGCCAAACCAGAGAACTCAGAAGCAACTATGAAAGGCAGGGAGCACAGCCAGGAATCCCAGACCAGAGATGAAGAGAAAGAGCAAGTGGGCAGACACAGCTGGGAGGGGCTCAGGCCCCCTTTGAGCAGGCATTTGAGGCTTGCTTTAATGTGCCTCCAGAGCCAAGCTGGGGTGGGCGAGTCAAGGTTACAGGGACCATGGGGGGGCTGGAGAGAATGGGACTTCTGGGGCTTCTTGCTCCCCGGAGCAGAACCTGGAAAAACAGTACACAGAGGTAGAAGACATATGGTCATCTGCAAGGGCAGTGAGAACCTGGGTAAGCAGCCTGAACCCAGGACTTGGTCTTTGTGCACTGTCACCAAAGAGAGGGCTTTTACCTGCCCCAGTGTTGCTGGCAGGACTCAGAGCTGGATTTCAAACAAGTCTGGAAAGAAGTCTGCTAAGTCTCACTGAAGGCAAGGGTGGTGACACATATTTATAATCCTAATATTTGTATCCATTTGTAGCCTAACTTCCTTTTCTCAAGTGCTTAAATATTGATTAGATGGTCTGTTTACTGACATGTTGTATTTCTTTCTTGGTTAGACTTTAGTGTTGGGAGAAATGTTACAAATGATCAGCAAGTTCCTGCACTACACCCAGCTGCTCTCTGCCCATCAGTCTTGCTGCCTCTTGACTAACCCCAGCCGGCAGTCTTCCCTTCTCCAGTTTGCCTGCCTCAGAGCCACCTGTACCTTCTCAGATGTCCACCCTTGTCAGGGGCATCTCTGTCTATACACTAAAGGCCTGGAATCAGCCATAGGCCTGAAGCACAAAGTCTTGGGTCTCTGTGGAAAAACACTTCAACAGATGGCTAGAAGCTATTGTAAACAAACAGCTTTGGTAGATAGTTGCCAGGCTCTAGTCATAGACCTTGTAGATAGGTGACCTTGGTAGATAGTAGCAATGTAGATTAGGGCAAGTGAATCATAGGCAGAGTCATAGTGTCCTGTTTCCTGAACCTTCACCCAGCTTACACACTGTTCTGAAAGATATCTGTACTCCCCTGAACACCTATGCTTCTGTGTCATCCCCTTCCTCACGTCCTGCCTTTTTGTGTATATAACCCCTGTGTGAAAAAATAAAAATTATGGTTTAATCAGCCTATAGACAAGCCGTGTTTCTTTGTGTCTTTGCCTGCTACCCCCTTACCCCCCCACACACTTCTCTTAGGTGATCTCCCCAGGCCTCTGCTTAATGCCCTGCTGTCCAGGACACATCCTCTGTGTTTGACAATCCCAAATCCCAATAATCCAGTAAATTAAAACTCTAGAAGCTTATAATTAATCAGTCAGATATATATATATATATATATATATATATATATATATATATATATATATATATCAATAAATTCTTCATTCACAAGATGCCCACAGAATAAATTCAGGGATCAATTGATAATGATACAAGCTGTCCACGGAGATTCAACAAGTTACCTCAATTATTCTATCCCTAGATGATATTATAGCCCCTGTGACTGTTTAAAACCACGCAGAATCTGAATTGTCCTGTTTGTCCTTCATTTCCCCTGCCTTCAACCAAGTAACTCCCTGTCTCTGTAGCTCTTAGTCCCGCCTCCCTTTTCCCTGTCCAATCACAGGCTCCTTGTGTATTAATATTTAAATTAATTGGACAAGGAAAATTCTGCAACATATCACCCTTTGTGTTTAGATAAAAAGTAAAAATAAAAAAGCCACTTTTCTTTCAAATATAAATTCAGCACAACTATTACCATTCTCTCAAAACTGCTCTCTCAATGTAAATAACCTGGGTTGGCTATGAGACTACAGGTTAGATAGGGTCCCCCTTTTGTGTTCATAGTCCTGTTAATAAAAGAATTTAAGAGCAAGCTCTGAAGAAAGCAAAAAGACAATTTTATTTGGTTTAAGAACAAAAAAAGAAAAAAGGAAAGGAAAAAGAAAGGAAGGAAGGAACAGAGGAAGGAAGGAAGGAAGGAAGGAAGGAATAGAGGAAGGAAGGAAGGAATAGAGGAAGGAAGGAAGGAAGGAAGGAAGGAAGGGAGGGAGGGAGGGAGGAAGGATGGAACAGAGGAAGGAAGGAAGGAAGGAAGGAATAGAGGAAGGAAGGAAGGAAGGAAGGGAGGGAGGGAGGGAGGAAGGATGGAACAGAGGAAGGAAGGAAGGAAGGAAGGAAGGAAGGAAGGAAGGAAGGAATAGAGGAAGGAAGGAAGGGAGGTAGGGAGGAAGGAAGGAACAGAGGAAGGAAGGAAGGAAGGAAGGAAGGAAGAAAGGAAGGAAGGAAGGAATAGAGGAAGGAAGGAAGGAACAGAGGAAGGAAGGAAGGAAGGAAGGAAGGAAGGAAGGAAGGAAGGAAGGAAGGAAGGAAAACAGACAGATAATCTGTAAAATCCCCATTTCTTACTGGAAGAGGGAAATAACCACAATGAGCCCGATTGTTGAGTTTGGCTGCTGTTTTTCTGTCCTTTTGGGAAGCAGTTTGATTATTCTGTTTCCATCAAACTGGGTGCAACTTGAGAGAATTATATTAAGTAAATTAAGACATTTAGCCTATTGTAACATGTATTTTGTCTCATTTATAGTTCTTAGATTTTGTATGTTAAATAAGGTCACATATGCATCTATATAATGAAAAGAGACATGGAGCTCTCTAGGAGAATGAAGAAGGGCAATTGAGAGGGGAACAAACTACAGCAGAAAGGTTTTCAATGTATACACATATGGATGTTTAAATTTCAACAGCTCTTGGAGGGACTAGGGGGCACAACAAACAGAGGCTCAGATGGGACTCTAGTACACTGGGTTATAAGAGACACAAAACCTTACTTCTTGAATATGTTTATTCTTCTCTCTTCCTCTTGTAATAAAAAAGTGTATGGAAATATTTCACTGCAGACTTCCTGGTTTTCTGGCTCTGATACCTCCTTTTAAAGTGTTCCCTGTGTCATATTGCATATTTCTCCAGTTTCATTTATATGCAACAAGAGGGAGTTGTGATGTAGATGTAGCCATCAGGGCTGGGCACCCTGTGATCTCTGTATTATGTCAGTTGTAGTTTTCTCTGATGTTTTCCATTTGCTGAAAAGAAAGACTTCTCTAATGAGGAATGGCAGCCACACTTATGTGTGGGTGTGGCACCCTCCTCATCCAGCAAGGAAGACCCAACAGCAGGAGCTCTTCCTCAAGCAGTTTATTCAGGAATTTTGTATCTTCTTCTGACCCCGGGGGAAAGCCTGCCCACAGGCTAAATACTCCTGGAGCAACCTACCCCAGCAAGCTACTTGGCTGCAGCAGATAGGCACATGTAAGGGGAAGCAGCACAGATCACCAGCTTTGTCCATATTAGGACTTGTTTTTCTTAGAGAGCACTCGCCATGGGGCAGGTGGGGGGTGGAAGCCAGCGCCATCTTTACAGCGCAGCACATTGCAGTTCTCTACAATTCCCCCTATTTTGTGAAACAGGTGAGAGTAGGGGTCTGATCTCTGAAGCAAACATAGAAGGACATTGTACAGGCTCTCCTATAGGCTTCATCAGCCCAATTCAAGCCTGACCTGTCCCATGCCAATTTTCTCAGAGGCGGGAAGAACACTGAAAAGTGCTGGAGTAAGGGTGGCACAAACCCTCATAAATCAGACATGCTTTCCTCGAGGCTGCCAGCTGCAATCTGCATGCCTCAAGTGCAGTGCTTAGCATCAAAACCTGAACTTGGCGATCTTATTCTTTCATGGCAGCCAGCCATGCTTAGGGGGAAGATCCAACTCCTACAACTGTAAAGGCTTGAATGATCATGGCCGCATTCCGCCTCTGTGTGGCTCTCATCTTGCACACGCACCACAGGCCTAAAACACTAACTAAACCCACCATAGGGCTCAAGGCCCCAAGATCCGCCCACTCTTGTATGTGGTACACGGCTCTGGCAATCCAAACCGAGAACCCAGTCGTGAAACTGAGGTCCAAGCACATGGAATTCACTGCAACGATGGCCATCCGCAGCTGTTTCATCAGGCCTTCAAAATCCGCAGCCCAGCTTCCTGTCAAATAAGCAGACAACTGACGAGAAAAGTTAGCAGCCTGGGTATAATTATGATATTGAATGGAGGTAACACATAGCCCATGAAATTTCCACTCACAGCCAGCTTGGGCAAGCTGCCACAAGGTATCTACTTGTTCTTGAACAAGGTCACCTCTTTTGTTAACCAGCATAAGCCCTCCTTTCAATTGAGCATTCAAGGATGCTTGCAAATCTAAAGCAATGGCAAGTTTGCCCATTGCACTCCCCCTAGCCTGGCATCCTGTCCACGGAAACAAAAGACTCTCTGCAGTATAGTCCATATAAAAGAGTGCCCAATGGGGCAGAGTAGGAGGCCTGGAAAAATTCTGTATAGTACTCCAGCTTCAGTCTAACCATTCTTGGCCATAATTGGCAGGCCACCATCCCTCAATCCAAGTGCCCATCATATAAGCTGTTCCAGACATGGAACCATCTGGCACATCAAACCAGGCAGCAGTCTGGTTATAAAGCATAATACAGTCACTCTTATCACTTATATTTCTAACTTTTACAATGCACAAACTACCTAATAAAACAAAGCTCCTATCTTCATTAGTGCTGGCTATCTCACTATCCTTAGGCAAAAAGGGGCGAATCCAAACTTCTATTACTAATAAATGGTGGGGATAAACTTAAGCATCGTGACAGATTGGCATGGGTCTCAGGGGGACCAACAGGATCCCCCAACTGTGCTCCTCTTGACTCCTCACGATCATCGTTCCCAGCAGGAGCATGAGTATTCAAGAAGTGACATTTGCGCACCAGCCTTTCTGGTACCCAGAGCGGTCCATCCCGGTTCTGCGGGAAAACACAAACAGAACCCCGGGCCCATGCCAACACTGGATCCGGTCCATTCCATTCTCCTGTCAACACATCTTTCCATGTGACATAACCTTTTAAGGATCCATGTTGAATATTATGTCTTTCAGCAGCCGAACAGCCTTCCTCATCCCTTTGCAAAAGATTTAAGTTAAATAAGGCAAGGGCTATTCTGTCTCTAGGGGTGCGGCCTTGGCTCATTCCCCCTTTTTGTTTTTATAAACATTCCTTTAGGGTGTGATGTGCGTGCTCCTCCATACCTTGACCTTGTGGGTTATAAGGAAGGCCATGTTTAAGTATAACTTGCATTTGAGAACAAAAGGAAACAAAAGGGTGGGCTGTATAACCAGGGCCATTATCAGTTTTTAATTGTAGAGGCTTGCCCCAAGCCCCCCAGGCTTCCAGACAATGGGATATAACATTTCTTGCCTTTTCTCCACTCAGGGGAGTTGCGACAATAAGACCTGAACATGTATCCACAGACACATGAACATACTTTAGCTTACCAAACTCAGGGAAATGCATAACGTCCATTTGCCAAAGTTGTAATGGCAAAAGTCCTTTAGGACTGACCCCTATAGAGGGAGGATCTTGAAAAACAATACAAGTAGGGCGTTGCAACACGATGGAAAGAGCAGCTTCTCTAGTTATTTTAAATTTAAACTGCAACGTTCGAGCATTAACATGAAACTGAGCATGAAAATCTTTTGCTTTGCAAATTGGACTCTCCTCCTGAAGAAAGATAAATTCTCTTCTGGTGGCTTGCTCTACCTCATTATTATTGTTACTCAGGGGTCCAGGGAGGCCAGTGTGTGCATGAACATGTTGTACATAAAATGGGTCTTTTCTTTTGCCAAATCAAGGTCTGCAATTGTGATAACAAGGGTTAAATGGGACTGTTACTTTTAATCTTTCCCACCACTTCTATAACCTTAACTAAATTAACAACATATAATGAATCTGAAAGCAAGTTGAAAGCATCCTTATACACTTTAAAAACTTCCAATACAATTTTGAACTAAATAATCTGAGGTGATCCAGGGGAAAATTGTATAACCACAGGATCCATGCCTCCTATCTTATAAGAACTGCATCCCGTTTTGGATCCATCAGTAAAGATGGTTACGGCCCCAGCAATAGGAGCTGCTTGGGTAATCTTTGGAAGAACAATGGGATGGGCACGATAAAAACTCATTAGTGGATGCCTTGGATAATGATTATCAATTTCTCCTTTATATCCACACCTTAAGATAGCCCAATCATCAACAGTTGTGCACAAGACTCTCACTTGGTCCCTATTGTAAGGGACAACAATCTTTGCCGGCTCTAGGCCAAAATGATGTAAACTTTGTTGAATTCCCTCCTCTGCCAAACCTGCCATGGTAGTAGGGTAATGATCTGCTGTTTTAGCTGCTGATATCTTTGGATGTATTCACATTAGCAGGCCAGCTTGCCACAGCACAGCCGTGGATTGCATCAGGGTAGAAACAAAATTGGTTGTCCCAATGTACAATGCTGTATCATGGCTTCTTGTAGCCCATTCACTACCCTACAAAGTGCTTTTCTCCCTTCAGGGGTCAACACCCGTGGGGAATCTAATGCAGGATCCCCTACTAGAATGTCATACAAAGGTTTCAATTCATAATTTGGGATCTTCAAATAGGGCCTAATCCAATTTATATCTCCTAATAATTTCTGAAAATCATTTAAAGTTTTAAGATGATCTACTCTCAATTCAATTTTCTGAGGACAGACTTCATTGGGCCCTATCCTTGCTCCCAGGTAACTTACTACCTGCTCTTGTTGTACTTTCTCTGGGGCTATATGGAGACCATGATCCTTTAACTTTTGCACCAGATCTTGATAGGCAGTATGTAAAATCTTTTCACCTTTATGTACTAAAAGGATATCATCCATCTAATGCAAGCATTTCAGGGAAGGGAAAGAATCTCTCAATGGCTGAATGGCCACTCCTACATAAAATTGACACATAGTGGGGCTGTTTACCATCCCCTGTGGTAAAACTACCCACTCAAATCTCTGATCTGGTTCTTCTTGATTAATGGATGGCAAAGTAAAAGCAATCTTTGGGATGTAGAGGGATGGAAAAGGAGCAGTCCTTAATATCAATTACAATTATTGGCCAATCCTTGGGTAAAGCGGTCAACAGAGGTAAGCCCTGCTGCACCACCCCCAAGACCTGCATCTGAGCATTAATAACCCGCACGTCATGTAACAATCTCCACTTTCCAGATTTCTTCTTTATTACAAAAATAGGAGTATTCCAAGGGGATACTGAAGGTCGAATACGTTTCATGGCCAATGGCTCCTTTACAAGTTCTTGTGCAGCTTGAAGCTTTTCAGAGGATTAAGGCCACTGAGGAACCCAAACCAGATCCTCTATACTCCAGGTAATGGGAATTCCCTCCTCAGCATCACCTAAGAAAAACTCAAACCCTGTCTTGTTTTCCTTGGGGCAGGTGTAATAGGGGCATTACGGCCTTGGAGGTACTTCCCAACACCATGAGAGGGATGCCAGCCCATACCCTTCATCATCTCTTGTGAAGCTTTGGAATACTGTCCCTCATTGGTGAACTTGAGCCTCATATCTCTCAAAAGATCTCTGCCCCACAAACTAACTGGGAGCTCCAGAACATAAGGTTGAAAATATCCCTGATGCCCTTCCTGATCCTTCCAGGGTAACTCCTGAGCACTCATATCTGGTGTTTTGGCATAGCCCAGCCCTTGAAGGGTCTAAACTGATTGCTGTATAGGCCAGTCAGAGGGCCAATCTTTAATGGCTATAATACTCCTGTCAGCCCCAGTGACTAGAAGTCCCATAATCTGTTTTCCATTAACATTCAACTCAATCAAGGGGCGCTGATCCAGATCCAAGGGTAAGAAAACAGTAGGGTTCCCAGAAGAGCCAAAGCCCTTCCCTCCCCATTTCTGCTTTTGTGCTGGAAACTGGGCATGCAAGCTGGGTAATAGCAGTAGTTGCGCAATGCGGTCCCCAGGAGAGATAGCAACAATCCCTCGAGGGGATGAAGCCATGATCTTGATCACTCCTTCAAAATCTGAATCTCTGACACCAGGGTGGACTATTAAGCCCTTCAAAGCCAAAGAGGTTCAGCCAATCAGTCCTACAGTGTTAGGTGGTAAAGGACCTGTCTCCAGCAGCTGCACCCCCATTTGAGGGGTCAATACAACTCTGGTGGTGCAGCGGAAGTCCAGCCCTGCAGATCCTGGTGTCGCTCTCCATGGCTGGGAGGTGGAAGGCTCGGCCAGACTCTCTGACTGTTCTCTACTACCCCATATATTTGAGGGCCCTGAGGTCTGGGGCCCCTCTGCCCATTTTTTGACCGAGCACCTCCAAAGGCTGGGGCTAAAGGCTGGCCATTGATGTCCTTAACAGAACGACATGCGTTGGCCCAATGATTTCCCTTTTTGCACCATGGGCAGAGACTGGCCTGCTAGGGCATGGCTCCTCCTTCCCTCCCTTTTCAGGACATTGCCTTTTAAGGTGTCCTGTCTTGCCACAGTGGAAGCAGGCACCGCCAGGGGTACTACCTTTTCCTCTGGATAGTTGCATAACAGCAGCAGCCAATCCTATATTAGAAAGGGGCCCCCCTATTTCTCTGCATATTTTCATCCAGGCATCAAGTCCTTTAGACTTGCATGGGGTAATAGCGCTGTGACACTCCTTGGTTCACTGCTCAAAAATCAATTGTTGGATAAGTGGCATTGCAGTATCGGGATCCCCAAAAATGCGTCCCGCTGCCTCTACCATGCAGGCACGAAGTCTGAGAACGGCTCAGTGGCCCCCTGTACAATCTTAGTCAGATTTCCACCCACTTCACCTCTATTAGGCAGGGCCTTCCAGGCACATATGGCAATGGTGTTAATTTGCTCATAGACCTGGATGGGATACCCCGTCTGGGCACCTGCATAGCGACCATGTCCCATTATCATGTCAAAATCCCAGGCAGCATTACCCGCCTGCCTGTTTAATCCTGCTTCCTGGTAAGCAAATTCCTGATAAAAAAAAACCTTCCAATCTAGATATTGTCCAGTAGTTAGACAAGCCTTAACTGTGCTCATCCAGTCAGACGGTGTCATGCAATGTCGGGCCAAGACCTCCAGCTGGGCAACAGTAAAAGAGGCAGCTATGCCACATGTCCTTACTGATTCTGCAAGGATTTTTTAAAACCTTAAAATCTAAAGGCTCTTGATATCTCTGGCCATTTGCATCTTGAAATACTGGGAAGGCCATTCTAGCTTCCCTCCATACCTCAGGGCAAAAGGTATCTGACTCTCCTTTTCCTTCAGCTTCCGCACAAGGAGAGGGAGCCGAAGGGAGGACTGGCAATGGAGGCACTTCCTCATTTTTTTCTTTCTCTTTGTGCTCTTTATGCCTTTTCCTTTTCTTGTTCCTCTTCTCCTTCTTAAAATTTATGGCCTCAATCCTGGCTATGAGCTCTTCTAGGTCTTCCTCGAGACTCTGCAGGTCATCCTTGGAGCTCGAGCTACTACTGTCAGACTCTCCCTTTCCTGATGTTATAGATCTCTCTTCTTTAAGTTGTTCCAACACCTCTGACCTCTTCTCCAGAGCTCAACAGCAGCGCTCATCGGTCAGACAACTCTTAACTAATCTCCACATCCCTCTTACTCCTCCTCTTAAGCAACCCTGATCCCATGCCAAGTCTAAGTCCTCCCCTAGCCTGTCCCAACTGGCCAACATCAGATGTTCAGAAACCACAAACCATGGGGCCACAGGATCAACCTCTGAAAGGAAGGTGGCAAGTGTTTGCTTCTTCATTTTCAGCCCCTTAGCTGTCAACAGCCCCTGAAGAGCTACTAAAGGTGGGTGAGATGGAGAGTTTCCCAGTTTACTTTCACTTTCATCCGGCACTAAGCCGAAACTTAGTTTCACTTTTGTCCAGTACTAAGCCAAAACTTTACTGCTCCGAGCTCCGGAGACTTTATTGCTCTTTCTCCAGAGACCTTCTTGCCTCTTCCCTAAGGACCTTCTCTATTGTCCCACCTTAACCTGGGAATTTACCGGTCGACCGCCCTGACTGCTTGAAGTTCTGAGCTTCGGCTCCCCTTACGGGCCACCATTTGTTGCGCCCACCTCGTCCAGCAAGGAAGACCCAACTCCGGAGCTCTTCCTCAAGCAGTTTATTCAGAGACTTTGTATCTTCTTCTGACCTTGGGGAAAGCCCACCCACAGGCTAAATACTCCTGGAGCAACCTACCCCGGCAAGCTACGTGGCAGCAGCAGATAGGCACATGTAAGGGGAAGCAGCACAGATCACCAGCCTTGTCCATATTAGGATTTGTTTTTCTTAGAGAGCACACGCCATAGGGCAGGTGGGGGCGGGGGGAGGATCCAGAGCCATCTTTACAGCTCAGCACATCACAGGTCTCTACATGTGCATATCAGGATAAGATTTAGAATGCAGTAAAGCATTACGCTGGCTTAGCAAACTTACATAAAAGGATTGTTTCTAAAGTCCACCACTTCACTAGTCCCTTGAGGCTGGCTGGATTTCCAGTGCCAGGCATGGTTTTCTTCCTGCTGAGCTGTTGGTTGTCATCAACATGTGAGTACAACTTACAGCACCTTTATGCATATATCGCCTTGCTGGTGACTGTCATGGCTGCAACTCGGTGGGGCTATTTAATCGCCCCCTTCCTTGGCAGCTTGCCTAGTGTCTTCTGAAACCATGGAAGCTAGACCACAGGAAAGTGGCTTTTAGGTTGGATCCAGCTAAAATCATCTGAGTTCTGCATTCTAATTAAGTTATGTCTTCACCAGTAGGCATCTATCTTTAATCTTTGAGAAGCAACCAAAGACTACTCTGATAACCACTGACTACCCTGAGCAATACTCTGTTCAAAAGGAGGCTCCCTGTTCCTGGTTCTGGGCTTTTTGTTAGTCTATGGTCAAACAAGACTTTAACAACAGCAATTATCAATGGACATTTTAGTATGGAAGGGAGAAAATTTCATAGAGCCCCACCCCAGACAAAGAAACATAAGCTACTAAACAAACAAACAAATAAACAAACAAACAAAAAACTAAAAAAGAAACTGAGAGAAAGAGAATTAGCTTTTTCCTGGGACAAGTCCCTTTAAACTGGTTGTCCAATGCAGAGTAGTCAGAGTTAGAATCATACACACTAAAACAACAAAAAGAGAGTCAGCAGTTATATGAATTCCAATATCCATATCCACATGTGTGTGTGTGTGTGTGTGTGTGTGTGTGTGTGTGTGTGTGTGTGTGCATGTGTGTGTGTGTGTGCACGTGTGTGTGTGCTCAGGCGTGTGTGTACATGCTTACACTGTGAGGATATACTGTGACCATCATACACACTAAAACAGCAAAAAGAGAGTCAGCAGTTATATGAATTCCAATATCCATATCCACGTGTGTGTGTGTGTGTGTGTGTGTGTGCACGTGTGTGACACACGTGCATACATGCGTGCACTGTGAGGATATACTGTGACCATGCTAACTCCTATAAAGGAAAACATGTAATTAGGGCTGGCTTACAGATCAGAGGTTTAGTCCACTGTCATCATTGTGGCAAGCATGCTGTCATACAGGAAGACGTAAGCATCTGAGAGTCCTACATCTTTATCCTCAAGTGGCAGAAGGAGGCTGTGAGCCACTGAGCCTGGCCTTGGGCATCTGAGACCTCAAAGCCCACCTCCACAGTGACACACTTTCCCAACAAG
The DNA here is from genome assembly GCF_011762505.2 of Arvicanthis niloticus. Classification (NCBI taxonomy): domain Eukaryota; kingdom Metazoa; phylum Chordata; class Mammalia; order Rodentia; family Muridae; genus Arvicanthis; species Arvicanthis niloticus. Next base: position 126,664 of record NC_133429.1, read on the forward strand.
TCTATACTTACTCAAAAAGGCCACACCTTCTAATAGAGCCACTCGTTATGGGCCAAACATCCAAACCCATGAGCCTATGGGGATCTTTACTATTCAAACATCACACCTGTTCCAGCTGCCATGGAATTTTTTCTAAGTTACTTTATAAATGTATAGTTTTAAAATATAGATTACCACCGTTCTTTCTCCTGATACAATTTAAAGCATATCTCTCAATATCCAAATTTATTATGTCTCCTTTCTTCAAAAACAGAATGTCTTTTCAGAACTTTATAAAAAGTATCTCTGCAAAGATTCTTATTTTTATTTTTTTTCCACAAGTAAAATCATAGGCAATAGCCATTGAAATAAATTAGAGATTTAAACAAAACAACCAGTCGTCTTTGATATCTGTGGGAGATGTATTCTCAGATTCAACCAGGCTTGGATAAAAGATATTTAGGAGAAAATTGCATCTGTGTCAAGCATAGACAGATAGACTTTGTCACTACTCTTTTTTTTTTTGGGGGGGGGGGGTTCGAGACAGGGTTTCTCTGTGTAGCCCTGGCTGTCCTGGAACTCACTCTGTAGACCAGGCTGGCCTCGAACTCAAAAATCCACCTGCCTCTGCCTCCCAAGTGCTGGGATTAAAGGCATGCACCACCACTGGCTGGCAGTCACTACTCTTTAAGTGTAGTATAACAATGAAAATTTCACTACCGAAACAGTTGCAATAACTCATGGATAACGAATTATACCAGAATATGTAGCAGGGTTATACAGGAACACTGTGAGTCTACACAAGAAACTTCAGTGCCTGTAACTTTAAGCATCTGCAGATGTTCTGAAAGTAAGCCCCATGGATACTAAGGGGCAACTTATTTTCTTAATATATTGTAATTTATAACTCACATTTTCTTGCTTAACTCTTGACTAACTGGTTCTGTCTTTCTATTTTACTTTTTTCTTTACACACACGGCAAAAGAAGTTCTTTAGGAAGGCACTTGTGTTTATGCAGTAAGGCATGCCCTCCTTTCTTGAGCTCAGCTTTTCTGAATGTGTTCTTCCTCTCATCCAATGCCAATGTTTACATAGATAAAATGTCACTGACTGTATTAGAGTGTCAATGTGTCCTTCACATAGCAGAAGAAGATAATTGTTGTAGACTGGACCAACGCTATAACTCTTTCACCTACATATTCAGTTATTTAAAAGCAGAGCAAGAGCTTATAATGGCATACTATTGCCTATAAACTAAAGAAAGCAAGCAGAGGGCTTGGTTTGTAGCTCCAGGAGAGCTCCTGCCTCCCATGTGAGAGTCCCCATTCAATCTCCTGGACTGCCAGAAAGAAGAAAGTAAAGAAGGATATTTGATGTGGGAGAATAAGATTTATCTGGGGCAGTCTTTGTAAAGACATAAGATCAATTACCAAAGTCTATAAAAGGAGACCTGGGAAGCTGTGCCAAGCACAACAGAGAAATACCTTACTCCATTCACGTTTCTTACTTGTTTGGTTTTGTGTTTTCTGCAGTATCACTGATTTTGCTTCTAGTGTTACTCGTGGGATCTGAAAGGCTGTGCATCTGAGATCCTGTGTGTGATAATGCACTGTCACTCTGCAATTTGCCTAATTCAGCTGTTATTTCATTGACTTGCTGTGCTTTGTATATTAAGTAATTCAAAATTTTAATTGAGTTTGTTTTTAGTGGAGCCTTTATGGATGCGAACTGTGTAATATAATAATGTAATATTTACATATTCTGCATACATTTACTAATTAAAAGATATTGTTTTATGCTCAGTTTTTCTTTTGATTTCCTGTATTGATTCATTTTTGTATGAATTACAATTCAATTTTGTATGAAATACAAATATCTTCATTTGTAGACCCATGATATTCCTAAGATTTCTCACAAAACACACACACAAAAATGATGTCTTCCTTATGATAGATTTTTTTTACAAAAAACCAATACATTATTATAATTCTTATGATATCATCTAAACATGAGAAAATAATAACTTTTCTTTTTTACACCTTATATATTCCATAGTGAAGTGAATGAATTTTTAAAAATTTTTTAAATTTAAATGAATTTTTAAAATTGTTTTCATGTTAACAAAGATCTTACAATTCTGAGTGCTAGCATGTTGCAGGAATTGCTTCCTTTAGTTTGTTAGAGCTTTGAGTATCTTGTATATATATCATTTGTGTAATTTTGTATTTTACGATGTACATGATAATTGATTGTAATAACGACAAAGTGCGAAAACCATTTTTTACTCAAATGTACAACCTATGACTCTAGCACTAGAAGTCATCTGTGCCCTGCTCAGTCCATGCTTTGGATCACTTTTCTACACCGTCCTCCTAAACTGTAATCAGCTAGAACACCCTGGGTTCGTCATTCTCCTTTTATTTTAAAAGGATTTTTTTCCTGTGTGCATGGTGTTTCCTGTGTTCATCTTCAACAAAGTTTAACAGTAGGCTTATAATCTATAAAGTGTTCGTGATATTGCTTCCAAAGTTCTTCATATTTATAACTATTTATTTAACTAATATACAATGTTTAAATAGGTGAATATATACCATGGGCTATTTTTGCATATCCAGTTCATGATATTTAGGTTGTATTGTCACTGATAGGGCTATGGATAACTTCATTCATGTTTGTATAATATAACTTCATTCATGTTTATATAATATAACTTTATTCATGTTTGTATAATATAACTTCATTCATGTTTGTATAATATAACTTCATTCATGTTTGTATAATATAACTTCATTCATGTTCATATAAATTCATTTATGTTTATATAATATAACTTCATTCATGTTTGTATAATATAACTTAATTCATGTTTATATAATATAACATCATTCATGTTTGTATAATATGATTTCATTCATGTTTATATAATAGGGCTATGAATAACTTCATTCATGTTTATAAGTACATGCTGAAGTTCAAGGCCATATATCTATAAGTGGCATTCTTTAGTGTTTGAGCATACATGTGACCAAATTCACATGATCAGTTTTTCTCTGTGCTGGATAAATTTATGTCAACTTAACATAAGCTAAATCATCCGAGAGGATAAAAATTCAATTAAGAAACTGCCTCCTTAAGGTTGTAGACAGGGCTGTAGGGTATTTTCTTAATTAGTGATTAATGTAGGAGGGCCCAGTCTATTGTGAATGGGGCAATCCACTGGCTGATGGTCTGGGTTCTACAAGACAGAAGATGGAGGCACCATGAGGAGCAAGCCAGTGAGCACTACTCCTCCATGGCTTCTGCATCAGCTCCTGCCTCCAGGTTCCTGCATTCAAGCTGAATTTCTGCCTTCACTGCTTTTGATAATGAACTGTTCTATGAAAATGAAAGTGAAATGAACCCTTTTCTCCCCAACTTGCATAAGTTATTAATATTAAGACAATGTTTAACTTTATTAAATATTTACATATTTAGATATGTAAATATTAATATGTAAATATTAAATATTTGCATATTTAGTGACACTACACGAGAATCCAATACAGTGCTCCATAGTTTGTCAACAATAATCAAATACCCCTTTTGTATCTTTAGTGAGTATAATATTGTACATTTCATATTTATTCTAATTGATGTTTCAGTGATTATCAATAAAGTCTGTCTCCTATTTACTTGATTTTTTTATCATTAATGTGTCCTCTACGATGGATGAGTTATTAATACACGTTTGTCCTTATTATCTAATATGTTGTTATTTCTCTTTGATTTGTAGTTTTTCATGAATTAGGTTGTGAAATTTAGACTCTTTATTTAAGACTTATCTGTGTTGCCTATGAATAAACTGACACTGTTGATTTTAATATAGTAAGTCTGTCAACCTTTTTATGGATAAAGCCTTTTCTATCACGTTTTTAAAAATTCTATCTTATATATTTTCTTTCTGAATTTGAATCCTAGCACCCCCATGCTAACGTTGTGGCATGGTGGAGTGTGTCTACACCTCAGCATTGAGGAGTGGAGATAGATGTATCCCAAATGCTTGTTGGACAGTCAGCCTTGCAGTAACACTAGTGTGCATACCTGGACAACCAAGCATGTACACCACTCCTGCACCCTCAAAACAGTTTTTATCTATGTTTAGAAAGTCCTGTGACTATTTTCTATATTTATAAAATTATTACTTTATAGAATAGACGAGTTGGGGATTGGTTTTGCACATATTTCAGGAGGGGAGGAGATATGTTTTATTACTCATTATATGATAGAATTCATTCTTAGAGCTGTGGCGGCTGCAGCTGGTCATCTCTGTGTCTCTCTCCTCTCTTTACACCCTCTCTGTGTCTTGACCTATTTCTTCTCCTTGGTATAACTTCACTGAACAAATATATCTCAGTAGCAATTGAAAACCTATTCAAACTTTATATTTTGGGGTAGTTTTAATCATTTTAATTCTATTTCAAAATTAGACTTTATGATTAATTTTTACTTTTAGAATAATTCTGTTTATTTCTGTGGAATCCTATACATAAATATTTCTTTGTTCACAGGCTTCTTTTATTAGATCTTCATTCTGATAACTTTTTTAGTCTTTTTGAGTTTCAGGCATTCCTTCATGAAATTTTGTTGGTAAAAAAACCAAAACAGCCAGGCAGTGGTGGTGCACGCCTTTAATCCCTGCACTTGGGAGGCAAAGGCAGGCCAATTTCTGAGTTCAGGGCCAGCCTAGTCTACAGAGTGAGTTCCAGGAGAGCCAGGGCTACACTGAGAAACCCTATCTCGAAAAACCAAACAAGCAAACCAAAACAAACAACAAAAACAAAAACAAAACAGGACACAGATATGTTTTCACTTTTTAAAGTTAGAAAATGTCTATGATTCCCATGTGAGAAGCAGCTTGTAACCATGGAATGCTAGTTTGAAGGTAATTTTCTAACAAAATATTGATCATATTTTCATTCCCTCGACCTCAGTTTTGGCTTCTTAAAGATGTCTATTAAAATATTTATCTCAGATCATAAATCTCATCTTATTCTTTTCACTTTTATTATATACTTTATTGTTTACCAGCCAGAGCTCCCCAGGGTCTAAACCACCAGCCTGGGAGCACATAGGGAGAGACACATGACTCCAGCTGTATATGAAGGGGAGGATGGCCTTATTGGGCATAGGTGGGAGACAAGGTCATTGGTACCTTGAAGGCTGAGCACTGAGTAGAAGGGGAAGAATCTGAGGGTGGGGAGGCAGATTGGGGGGTAGGTGAGTAAACACCCTCATAGAAGCAGGAGGAGGGGGAATGGGATAAGGAGTTCCTGGGAGGTGGGGGGAAATGAGGTAAGGGGATAAAATTTGAAATGTAAATATTATATCCAATAAAAGAGGGGGAAAAAAAGAAAAGCGGTTAGAACCAACATCCTTAATAAAATGTCAGCCCTCTTTTAAAATAAAAAACTATGTTGATACTAAAATTTGTTTTGAGAATTGTATATTGCAGAATGATCAGCCTTGGTGTAACTACTCAACAAGCAAGCTGGGAAGACCTGCTCAAACCTCTGAGGTCCAGGAATTCCATCTGGAGGCAGTGAAGACACAGCATCAGATGCTTGTCAATTTGCTCTTCCCCCCACTCCTCTTCTAATATTTCAACACCCATAATCAGCTTGAAAAAGCTAATGAAGTATCAGTGCCCCTATTCCCTGGGCTTGAGGATTAAGGTGGTAAATGTTGGGCTGTCTTTCTAGGGAAAAGTAGTGGTTTTGTCGGAATAGAGAGGATTAGCTAGGATTTATTGCATAGCCATAACCTATTATTAGAAATCTGCACAATTATTATCAAGATGAAAATATAAATTCTTAAATGGCACCAATTTAATTTGATTACAAATTTTAAGGTTTTCATTGGTACAAGCTTCTTATTGATATAAAAGTGAGATGAATATTGTTATTCTCATAGGCATTGTACCAGTATAACACATTTAGGAATACAAGGCTTAGACCCAGTCCTTCTTTAACTTTTTTAAACTGATTTGAGATGGTCAGCCTGTGAGTTAAGGGAGTATAGCAAATTCATGTGTTGGAGTTTATTGTTAGGGTGTTTTCTATGTTTTATTTAGAAATAGCTGAGTGGAGTTAACAGGCAACAGTCCAGATTACCTTACATGGATAGTTGGTTTTCAAAACATCAGAAATCCACAGAATTGACGTGACAAACATTTCTGTATTAATGTTCATTTTGATTAGAGACCTGTCTGCTCCTGACAGCTTCCTATATTGAATTCTAAGAAGAAATTGAGCATCTTTGAAGTTACTCCAGTTGTGGTGAGACAGCCACTAGACAAGAAGTGCCTCTGTCCTTCTACAGACAAATTACTGTCCAGAAAAGGACACACTTGCAGAATAGTCGACTGATTATATCTGCCTAGACAGAGTAATCCGCCCTTAATAATTCTGCAGCTAAGGTCTGTCAGATGATCCTGGGCCAGAAGGCAGAAGAACAGATGCTCCAACGTTTTGTAGTAGAGGGAGTGTCCAGGTGTTCAGAGGTCTCTATAAATTAGCTAAGTTTTAGAAGCTATGCTTTGTGCTTCCCAAAATTATAGTTAACTCAGTCATTCTGGATTTCTGACGGGGTTGAAAACTTATAGCCTCATAGACAATCCTGGCTATTTACCTGGAGAGAAAAATTTGAGTGGATGGTTGTCAGCTGACATTCATCCTAAAGTCAGGTTCAGAACTAAATGTTTTATTTAGGCGAGATGACAGAGATGCTGGTTAGTAAATAAAACGATGGACTAGGTATGAGAACTATCTTGTACCTCATGGGTACAAATTGGCATAATTATGCTCTAATTGTATTTTGAGAGAAAAGTTTCATTTTAACAGGAAGAGTGATATGTAGGAGGAGCTAATGTGGGAGGAGTACTGAGAGGAAGAGAAGGAGCAAGAAGAGGAGGAGAAGAAGGAGAGGAGAAGCTAGGTGATGAAAGAGAGAAAGAGGGGGGAGACAGGGAGGCAGATGTTCATGTATCTCCACCAGTCAAAGATAGTTGTTTTATCTAGGTCGGTCAGTGGGTTACACCTCTGACTGAACAATTCCAAACTTATAAAGCCTATGATTAACATTTTTTAAAAAATGTATAAATGCAAAAAGGAAAAAGGGGCATGGGATAGGGATTTTGTAAGGGGGGGATGGGGAAAGGGGATGGCATCTGAAGTGTAAATAAAATATCTAATAAAAAAGGAAAAAATAAAATAAAATTTAAATAAATCTTGATCATATTCCTTCCTCCACAAGTCCTTGCTAATAATTTAACCCACACTAATATAAAAAAAACTAGTACAAACACCCCCTAAACCAAGAAGACAAAATAAAACAGCACCAAACATGATAAAAACCAGACAAACCAAACACCAAATGATAGTCAAATAGACGCACATGTGTGAGTGCATGTGTGCGTGAGCGTAACCCCCCACACACACACACACACACACAGCTATAGAGTCCCATTATATGTTGGTCTGCTATTCCTGCACCTGAGACCTGACCTGGGTATTTGATATACTCAGTGTCATTCCATTGAGGGAAACTAATTTTTCTTTTTCCATCAAGTATAAATGACAGTTCAGTTGTTAACAATTACCCTAGGATCTTGGTTTTCATTCATTTGTTCATTAGCTCATTTTTTTTAAAAAATAATAAGACAAAATACTAGATAAAATAAACTATTACATTGTAGTTTGGAAAGAATGTCTATTAAAAATTAATTGCCTGGACCAGACCTCTGCAGGGTCTGCAGTTGTGTGGACCACAGATTCTGCCTGAGACATACTGGAAAGTCCACTCAACCCAGAGCCACAGAGGAACAACTGAACTCAGAGCGTCAGACAACATATCCTGAAATATCCTAGAGGAGACACTGCACCCTGAACAGCAGACACCTAGGTGGACTGCTACCCTGGAGGCACCAAATCCTAAGGCATCCTAGAGGTACCACTGTAATCAGTACAGCTGGAAAAGATCACAGAGACATCTGGACCCCTAGGAGATCAGACACAAGCAAGATAACTGGAAAGGCAGGCTTCAGTCAGAGACAGCAAGTACAGGCAGCACTAGAGTTAACCAGATGGCAAAAGGCAATCGCAGGAATGCAAGCAACAGAAAACAAAGTTACATGACATCATCAGAACCCAGTTCCCCCATCATAGCAAGCCCTGAACACCCCATAACACCAGAAAAGCAGGATTCAGAATTAAAATCACTTCTCATGACGATGATAGAGGACTTTAAGAAAGACATAAATAACACTCTCAAAGAATAGCTAGAAACCCTTAAAGAGGAAACACAAAAATCCCTTAAGGAATTGCAAGAAGATGCAACCAAACAGGAGAAGGAATTAAACAAAACCATGCAGGATCTAAAAATGAAAGTTGTTAGGAGCCGCAGTGAGCATGACAGCATTCGCCATTACAAGATGGTGCGGGCATCCTGTGCTTCCACAAGTAAACAACTAACTGAGCAGGTGCAAAAGGCAAAAGTGTGCCAAAGTCACTGCCTATCTCCGGGGCGTAATATGGGGTGATGAGTGAACAGCCAATCAGAAGTGAACACACCACTCTAGGGTACATATAGCAGTGCCTTTCCCGGGCTTTGGGTCTTTCTGCTTCTGCTGATACAAGAATAAAGCCTCGCTGTAGTAACCACCCGAACACTGCCTCAAGTGTCTCTTTCGCGGGCGAAGGGGACTCAAAAAGGGGCGCAGAACAATTTGGTGCTGAAACCCAGGAATTTCAAGGTGCCACAGGAGACCCCCCGAGATTCAGGGTGGGTTAAAAGACTACAGGATCAAGGTACGTCTCTGAGAGGTATGTTTGGGGTGGAAGCCTTGGTTGCGAGCGGATTTTCACTCATTGCCGCCGCTGCACTAGTTGGCCTCTTGCTTGCATTACTTTTGCTTTTAGCTTATTAGTGTTGTGAGGATCCAGCTTGCAGCACAGCTATTAGGGCAAGTCAAGAGGTTTCAGGAGAGGTCCACTCCAGGGTATCAGAAACATAGCGTGTTAGCCGGCATCAGGCCAAGGAGCCTGGGGAAATAGATCAGGCCAAGGAGCCTGGAAAGGAGAAGCAGGCAAAAAAGCCTGGGCAACAGAGGCAGGCCAAGGAGCCTGGTCATAGAAAAGAGTACTCAAAAGGAACAGGGGCCACTGCAGGGCCTATTAAGGTTAAGGACCCTTCACCGGCTGGTGAAGAGAGAGTCGAGTTCGGGGGGATCCCCCTGTACCCCATTAAGGAGCCTGCCTCCATAGACCTTGGCAGCTCCTAGGAGGAGAGCCTAGAGGAGGAAGCAGCCACCTGTGCAAAGAATAGCTGTTCTGGGATAAGACTAAGAAAAACCTTGAGCCCCTTGGCCCTGCCCTTGCCTTGGGGCTATGCCCTGGACAGCATCTCTAATTCATTTCTCAGCCCAGGAGATCGGAGACAGCTACAGCTGGCATTTCCGGTCTTTGAAGCGGCAGAAGGCGTCCATGTTCATGCCCCAGTAGATTATAGGCAGGTCAAAGAATTAGCTGAGGCAGTACGAGCATATGGAATTGGGGCTAATTTTACTGTATCCCAAGTGGAGAGATTAAGTACAGCTGCCATGACGCCAGGAGACTGGCAGGACACAGTGAAGGTGGTACTTAACAATATGGGCCAATACCTAGAATGGAAGGCCTTGTGGCATGAGGCACTGCAAGCACAAGCCAGGATTAATGCAAACACTGATGGACAGCAATTATGGACTTTTGACATGCTGGCTGGAGTTGGCGTACAGGCAAACGACCAGACCGCTCATCCCGGGCAGGTCTATGCACAGATAGCATCAGCTGCAATAAAGGCATGGAATTCTCTCCCTAGGAAGGAAGGCAGTAACCTCTATTTGTCCAAGATAATTCAGACATCTAATGAGTCTTTTTCTGATTTTGTGGCCCGAATGACCGAGGCAGCGGGTAGGATTTTTGGTGAACCAGAGCAAGCAATGCCATTAATTGAACAGATGATCTTTGAAAATGCCACAACTGAATGCTGTGCAGCCATTGCTCCTCGGAGAGCCAAGGGGCTACAAGACTGGTTAAGAGTCTGTCGCGGCTTGGGAGGTCCCCTTACTAATGCCGGACTTGCAGCAGTAAACTTAGAAATGGCTGCAGTCCTCCTTAAGGGTCAGAATCATGGAAAATTCCCTACAAAACATATGGCCCGATGCTTTGCCTGTGGGAAGGCGGGACATATGAAGAAAGAGTGCCCAAATAATCAAATACCATCAAAGCTGTGCACCAGGTGTGGAAAGGGCTATCATCTGGCTCGGGATTGCCACTCTGTTAGAGATATAAGAGATCAGATCCTCCCTCCAAATCCCTCAGCCATTAAGGAAGAAAATTTTTCAAAAAACAGATATACGAGCCCAAGATCCCAGGGCCCCAAAAGATATGGGACACTGCTGAACACTCAGGGGACTCTTTTTGCTGCAGAGCCACAAGGGGTTCCGCAGGAGTGGACCTCTGCTCCACCTCCCGAGTCCTACTAATGCCACACATGGGGGTGCAGCCAATCCCGGTTGATTATAGAGGTCCCCTGCCAGGGGGAAGTGTCGGCCTTATTTTAGGCTGCTCCTCTCTTACTTTAAAAGGGCTCGTGGTACACCCCGGTGTAATAGATAAGGATTATACCAGAGAACTTCAAGTTCTCTGTTCTAGCCCACAAGGCATATTCTCCATCTCCCCTGGGGACAGGATTGCTCAATTGGTTGTCCTTCCAAGCTTGCATGATTGTTTTCCATCCACTGAGAAGCTTAGAGGTGCTCACGGGCTTGGTTACTCAGGAACTGACTTCGCTCATCTGGTGGTTGACCTTAAAACTAGACCCACCTTACAGTTAGCAATAGAGGGGAAGAACTTTACTGGAATTCTGGATTTGGGAGCGGATAAAAGTATTATTTCTTCTAATTGGTGGCCTAAGGCATGGCCTGTAAAACGATCATCCCACTCCCTACAAGGATTGGGATATGAGGCCAGTCTCGCAGTCAGTTCTTGCTTGTTGACTTGGCAGACACCAGAGGGTCAAACAGGAAGTTTTATACCTTATGTGCTTCCTCTCCCTGTCAATCTCTGGGGAAGAGACATCTTACAAGACCTAGGGCTAGTTCTGACTAGTGAATACTCCCCACAAGGTATAAACATTATAAAGAGAATGGGATTTAAAGAAGGGAAGGGTCTTGGCAGGAACGAACAAGGAAGGTTAGATCCTGTCTCACAAGAATCAAACACAGGAAGACAAGGCCTGGGTTTTCCCTAGTTGCCATTGAGGGTTCTATGCCCATACCCTGGCTCACAGAGGAGGTCGTGTGGGTTCCTCAGTGGTCCCTATCCTCTGAAAAACTGGAAGCTGCTACAAGACTAATTAAAGAACAAGTGCAGCTCGGTTATTTAGAACCTTCTACCTCTCCCTGGAATACACCCATATTTGTCATTAAAAAGAAATCCGGAAAGTGGAGACTTTTACATGATTTAAGAGCCGTCAATGCACAGATGCGACTATTTGGCTCTGTGCAACAAGGCTTGCCTTTACTCTCTGCCTTGCCTAAGCAGTGGAAAATCATAATTATAGATATTAAAGATTGTTTTTTCTCAATTACTTTGTGTTCACAAGATAGACCAAGATTTGCATTTATACTACTTACTATTAATCATTTTGAACCTGATAAAAGATATCAGTGGAAAGTTCTGCCTCAGGGCATGGCCAACAGCCCCACTATCAGTCAGCTGTATGTACAAATGGCCCTCGGGCCAATTAAGAAACAATTCCCCTCTCTGCTGCTGGCCCATTACACAGATGATATTATTATGTGTCATAAGGATTTAACGACTTTACAGACCTCATACCCCTTATTATTAAACACCTTGGAAGAGTGGGGTCTACATGTTGCTACTGAGAAAGTTCAATTTTCAGAAATTGGCTCCTTTTTAGGGACGGTTATCTATCCAGAAAAGATAATTCCTCAGAAATTGGAGATTCATAGAGACCATTTACATACTTTGAATGATTTTCAGAAATTATTAGGTGATATAAATTGGTTGAGACCATTTTTAAAAATTCCCTTGGCCGAGCTGAAACCTTTATTTGATATTTTGGAAGGGGATGCTCATATTTCCTCACCGAGGGCCTTAACACCGGCTGTGAGCCGTGCTCTGCAAGTAGTAGAAAATGCTTTACAAGATGCCCAGTTAAAACGCATAGATGAAACCAAAACCTTTGACTTATGTGTTTTTAAGACTAGACACTTACCAACTGCTGTGTTATGGCAGGAGGGGCCTTTGTTATGGATTCATCCCAATGCTTCTCCCGCAAAGATTATTGAAAGGTATCCAGATGCAGTTGCTCAACTTGCCCTTCGTGGACTAAAAGCAGCCATTACCCATTTTGGAAGGGAGCCTAAGGTTTTGATAGTGCCTTATACTGCCCATCAAGTCTAAATATTAACGGCGACCTCTGATGTTTGGGCAGTGCTGGTTACTTCCTTCAATGGTCAAATAGATAATCATTATCCTAAGCATCCCATCTTACAATTTGCCTTAACTCAAGCTATCATATTTCCACATATTGTGTCTCAGGAGCCACTCCCAGATGGAATGGTAGTTGATACGGATGGGTCTAAAACAGGAGTGGATGCCTATGTGGTTAATGATAAGGTTACATCCCAAACAATACCATGAAACCTCACCTCAAATTGTGGAATGCCTAGTGGTGTCAGAGGTTCTGGAAATCTTTCCAGGTCCCTTAAATATTGTTTCAGATTCCTTCTATGTGGTTAATGCAGTGAAAGCATTAGAAGTTGCTGGGTTAATTAAGACATCTAGCAGACTTGTAGAAGTTTTTCAAAAGATTCAGCTTACCCTGGCTAAGCGAAGATTCCCTGTCTTTATAACTAATATTAGGGCTCACTCAGGCTTACCGGGACCTATGTCCCGTGGAAATGACCTGGCAGATTGAGCCACAAAGTTGATTGCAATTGCCCTTTCGCAAAAATTGGATTTGGCTAAAACCTTTCATAAAAGGTTTCATGTGACAGCTGAGACACTATGAGCTCGATTTAACATTACTAGAAAGGAGGCTAGAGATATCGTGACTCAATGCCAAAACTGTTGTCAATTCCTACCTGTTCCCCATACCGGAATTAACCCCCAGGGAATTAGGCCATTACAAATCTGACAAATGGATGTTACTCACATCCCATCCTTTGGCAAATTACAATATTTGCATGTCTCCATTGATACCTGTTCTGGAGTTATGTTCGCCTCTCCATTGACCGGAGAAAAGGCGGCCCATGTTATTCAACATTGTCTCGAGGCTTGGAGTGCCTGGGGAAAGCCTAAAATCCTTAAAAATGACAATGGACCAGCCTACACTTCTCAAAAATTTCAACAATTTTGTCGCCAAATGGAGGTGACACACCTGACAGGTCTTCCTTACAACCCTCAGGGACAGGGCATCATTGAGCGTGCTCATCGTACCCTTAAAACTTATTTGATAAAACAAAAAGGAGAAGTTGAGGAAGCTCTGCCCATGGTGCCATGAGCTACTGTTTCTCTGGCACTTTTTACTCTCAACTTTTTGAATTTGGACAGTCAGGGCAATACAGCGGCTGATCGCCATTGCCTGGAACCAACTAGGCCAAAAGAAATGATAAAATGGAAAGATGTTTTGACTGGTCAATGGAAAGGCCCGGATCCTATTTTAATAAGATCCAGGGGAGCAGTTTGTTTTTCCACAGGAAGAAGACAACCATTTTTGGCTGCCAGAGTGACTGATGCGGCGACGCGCAGTTCCTGAAAATGATCCCCCGAAGAATTTATCTGCAGACGCTCTCAGTTCTCATTTGGACTCTCCTAAATTGGGTTCCTAGTATATATAGTGAATTTAGATGACTATATATATACCCTTAACTACAATGCCTCACTCCAGTTTGTGTGTATCCTCCATTTCTTTTCATCTTATCCAACAACTCCTTTAATACTTGTACCAATGTAACTTGCTTTATGTCCCAGTGCTGGTCTGCTCTTGTCTATAAGCAGGCCCTAATAGCCAGTATACCACTTGGATCCCTATTCCCGTTCAGACATCTGGGACCTTGACTTTATTTCAACAGAAGAGAGATTTTGATATAACTGCAGCCATTGTCACTGCTATTGCCATCTCTGCGGCTGCAGCTGTGACAGCCGGCATGGCCTTGGCTGATCAGGTTACAGCAGCTACTGTTGTTAATCAAATTTCAGAAAAGACATCTGAGGCTTTGACCACTCTACAGAAAGTGGATGCATACTTGGCATCAGGCATCCTGTTGGTCAATCAGAGAGTTGATTTGCTCCAAGCCCATGTGGAGCAGCTCACGGATGTGGTTCAAATGAGCTGCGTGTCAGCAACCCCACATCTATGTATTACACCTCTGAGATTTATGAATGATACATTTATTCAAATCCATAATCTTTCTGCTTATTTACAAGGGAATTGGACTGGGGAGTTGGACCAGGTGCAGCAGCAATTGCAGATCCAGATCTTGAGCCTTGATGGAACACGAGTGGACCCTGTTACCCCTGGCGATTTTACTTCTTGGCTTACCTCTGCATTTTCTTTCTTTCTTAAAGGGTGGGGATAGGCCTGTTTGGTGCAGCCCTATGTTGTGGATTAGTGTTCATGTTATGGTTGGTCTGTAAGCTCAGAGCCCAACAAAAACGTGACAAGGCCACTATCGCGCAAGCACTCGCAGCCTTGGAGCAAGGATCTCCCCCTGAAATTTGGCTATTTATGCTAAGAAAGTAACTGATGACTGAGACCCTCAGTTGATGCACTCCAAGGGTTCAGCCCATTGCACTGGGTCGATGAGAGGTCTAAGTCCAGCCAGCACTTGCCTGAATAACTGTGGTACCTGAATATTTAGAGGTGTTTGCGAGTGGGTACTCGACAGGGAATGTTCCACTAGTGTGGATAGATTTC
The DNA here is from genome assembly GCF_011762505.2 of Arvicanthis niloticus. Classification (NCBI taxonomy): domain Eukaryota; kingdom Metazoa; phylum Chordata; class Mammalia; order Rodentia; family Muridae; genus Arvicanthis; species Arvicanthis niloticus. The sequence continues at coordinate 141,665 of NC_133429.1, forward strand.
CCGAAAGTATGCCTGATTGCACAAAGGTTTGATGCCAAAAACCTCCTCTCCTGGTGGCGCCCCAGGGCGGAGGCTCCCTTTCCCCGTCAAAAGGCATTGAGATGGGTATGGGAAGTATTACTCATTGCACGACGACAAGAGAAGAAACCCATTACAATATCTCATTTTGCACAGGGGATGAGGCCTCTGCTTTCCCTCACTGAGTTGGTGCTGCGCTTGATAGACAATAGGCTATTCCATCTTAATAATATTGATAGGGGGAGATGTTAGGAGCCGCAGTGAGCATGACAGCATTCGCCATTACAAGATGGCATAGGCATCCTGTGCTTCCACAAGTAAACAACTAACTGCGAAGGTGCAAAAGGTAATGTGAAAGTGGGCAGCCTTGCCTAGACCCTGATCTTAGTGGGATTGTTTCAAGTTTCTCTCCATTTAGTTTGATGTTGGCTATTGGCTTGCTGTATATTGCTTTTACTATGTTTAGGTATGGGCCTTGAATTCCTGATCTTTCCAAGACTTTTATCATGAAGGGATGTTGAATTTTGTCAAATGCTTTCTCAGCATCTAGTGAGATGACCATGTGGTTTTTTTCTTTAAGTTTATGTAGTGGATTACATTGATGGATTTCTGAATATTGATGCTATGTTCATAGCAGCCTTATTTATAATAGCCAAATGCTGGAAAGATTCCAGATGCCCTTCAACAGAGGAATGGATACAAAAAAATGTGGTACATTTACACAATGGAATATTACGCAGCTATTAAAAATAATGAATTTGAGAAATTCTTAGGTAAATGGATGGAACTAGAAAATATCATCCTGAGTGAGGTAACCCAATCACAAAAGAACACACATGGTATTTACTCACTGATAAGCGGAGATTAGCCCAAAAGTTTGAAACAACAAAGATTCAACTACCAGATGACATGAAGCTCATGAAGAAGAAAGAACAAGTGAGGATGCCTAGGTCTTTCTTAGAAGGAGTAACTAAATACTCAAGGGAGCAAATATGCAGACAAAGTGTGGGACAGAATCTGAAGGAGAGGTTATATGGAGACCATTCCACCTGGGTATTCATTCCATGTGCAGTCACCAAAAATAGACGCTGATATGGATGTCAGGAAGGGAAAGCTGACAGCAGCCTGATAAGGCTGTTCCATTAGGGGTCCCCCAGATTCTGACATACCCAGAGGCAGATACTCAAGCTAACCATTAATCTGATCAAAGGTTCCCAATGGAGAAGTTAGAGAATAAACTGAAGGAGCCTAAAGGGTTGGTGTCCTCATGAGGAGGGCAACAATACCAAACAGCCAGAGATCCCCAGGGTCTAAACCACCAGCCTAGGAGCACATATGGAGAGCCACATGACTCCAGCTGTACATGTAGGGGAGGATGGCCTTGTTGGGCATAGGTGGGAGATGAGGTCAATGGTACCTTGAAGGCTGAGCACTGAGTGGGGGAGTAATCTGAGGGTGGGGAGGCAGATTGGGGGGTAGGTGAGTAAACACCCTCATAGAAGCAGGAGGAGGGGGAATGGGATAAGGAGTTCCTGGGAGGTGGGGGGGAATGCGGAAAGGGGATAAAATTTGAAATGTAAATATTATATCCAATAAAAGAGGGGGAAAAAAAGAAAAGCGGTTAAAACCAACATCCTTAATAAAATGTCAGCCCTCTTTTAAAATAAAAAACTATCTTGATACTAAAATTTGTTTTGAGAATTGAATATTGCAGAATGATCAGCCTTGGTGTAACTACTCAACAAGTAAGCTGAGCAGACCTGCTCAAACCTCTGAGGTCCGGGAATTCCATCTGGAGGCAGTGAAGACACAGCATCAGAGGCTTGTCAATTTGCTCTTCCCCCCCCCACTTTTCTTCTAATATCTCAACACCCATAGTCAGCTTGAAGAAGCTAATGAAGAGTCAGCGCCCCTATTCCCTGGGCTTGGGGACTAAGATGGTAAATGTTGGGCTGTCTTTCTAGGGAAAAGTAGTGGTTTTGTCGGAATAGAGAGGATTAGCTAGGATTTATTGCATAGCCATAACCTATTAGTAGAAATCTGTATAATTAGTATCAAGATGAAGATATAAATTCTTAAATGGCACCAATTTACTTTGATTAAAAATTTTAAGGTTTTCATTGGTACAAGCTTCTTATTGATATAAGAGTGAGATGAATATTGTTACCCTCATAAGCATTGTACCAGTATAACACATTTAGGAATACAAGGCTTAGACCCAGTCCTTCTTTAACTTTTTTAAACTGATTTGAGATGGTCAGCCTGTGAGTTAAGGGAGTATAGCAAATTCATGTGTTGGAGTTTATTGTTAGGGTGTTTTCTATGTTTTATTTAGAAATAGCTGAGTGGAGTTAACAGGCAACAGTCCAGATTACCTTACATGGATAGTTGGTTTTCAAAACATCAGAAATCCACAGAATTGACGTGACAAACATTTCTGTATTAATGTTCATTTTGATTAGAGACCTGTCTGCTCCTGACAGCTTCCTATATTGAATTCTAAGAAGAAATTGAGCATCTTTGAAGTTACTCCAGTTGTGGTGAGACAGCCACTAGACAAGAAGTGCCTCTGTCCTTCTACAGACAAATTACTGTCCAGAAAAGGACACACTTGCAGAATAGTCGACTGATTATATCTGCCTAGACAGAGTAATCCGCCCTTAATAATTCTGCAGCACTAAGGTCTGTCAGATGATCCTGGGCCAGAAGGCAGAAGAACAGATGCTCCAACGTTTTGTAGTAGAGGGAGTGTCCAGGTGTTCAGAGGTCTCTATAAATTGGCTAAGTTTTAGAAGCTATGCTTTGTGCTTCCCACAATTATAGTTAACTCAGTCATTCTGGATTTCTGACGGGGTTGAAAACTTATAGCCTCATAGACAATCCTGGCTATTTACCTTGAGAGAAAAGATTTGAGTGGATGATTGTCAGCTGACATTCATCCTAAAGCCAAGGAAAAAGCCAGGTTCAGAACTAAGTGTTTTAGTTAGGAGAGATGACAGAGGTTCTGATTAGTCAACAAAATGTTGGACTAGGTATGAGGACTATCTTGTACCTCATGGGTACAAATTGGCATAATTATGCTCTAATTGTATTTTGAGAGAAAAGTTTCATTTTAACAGGAAGGGTGATATGTAGGAGGAGCTAAGTTGGGAGGAGTATTGAGAGAAAGGGAAGGAGTAAGAAGAGGAGGAGAAGAAGGAGAGGAGAAGCTAGGTGATGAAAGAGAGAAAGAGGGGGGAGACACGGAGGCAGATGTTCATGTATCTCCACCAGTCAAAGATAGTTGATATATCTAGGTTGGGTAGTAGGTTACACCTCTGATTGAACAATACCAAACTTATAAAGCCTATGATTAACATTTTTTAAAAAATGTATATGTGCAAACAGAAAAAGGGGGCATGGGATAGGGGTTTTCTAAGGTGGGGAATGGGGAAAGGGGATGGCATCTGAAGTGTAAATAAAATATCTAATAAAAAAGAAAAAAAGAGCTGCCTTGGTTGTGGTGTCTGCTCACAGCAGTAAAACTCTAAGACAATCACTATGTGGCCTGGGAACAAATGAGGATAAGAACTTTTAAGTAGGAGGCAGAAGAGGAACCTGTGTTGGGCTGGGATGCACCTGAGTAGTGGAAGAGTGTTTGCCAAGAGGACATAGGAAGGCATGGGTCATATTCCATGCACTGTAAAATAGACAAGCAAATAAGAATAGCCCGAAAAGGAAGAGAGAGGAGGGGGTATAGCACCATACAATAGGTAAGTGCATAAGTTAGGAAACCAGCCCCAGAGTCAGCAGAAGTGAAGGAGTGACAAGAGGCGTCAGAAAGGGCCTCCCAGGCCTAGTATCAGACACAGCCAATGGTCCACCACTGACATTCACTCAGGTGCCTGAAAGACTTCCTGCCCTTACAGGCTATTTGGCCTGGCCCCCTCTCTATGTCCCTTCTGTGTGTTCTAGGCCCTGGAAGGAAGCTTTGAGGGCCATTCTGTGCCTCCTGGTCTTGAAGATGTCCTGTGAGCCAGCTCTAGCCACACAATGCTACCCAGCAGTGAGGTGAGAAGAGCAGTGCAGGCCTAGTCATGAATGGAACTGCTCGTGATGGACATGGTATTTCCTTTCAGGAAGCCTGGCCTGCAGCAGTGATGGACAGGATGCTACACTCTTCCTCTCCACTTAACACTCTTTCTCTCAGTTCAACACTTCAAGATGAACACTGGAGGGCCAGCTAAGGGCCAGCACTAGGCAGGGAACGCAAGGCTCAGCTGACATGCTCTGTGCCAGCTCCCCTCCTGATCCCAGCACTCACTCCTACCTCCTTTATCCTGGTTCCTGCTCCTGCCTGGATGTCACATGCACCACCAGAGCCTCTGGGCTCACAATGTGCCTCAGAGGAGGAATGTTAGCCAGCTGGCCTAGCATGGACATGCTAGGTTCTACCCCAGTGCTGAGAGAAAGAATAGGTAGGGAAGAATAACAAGGAGAAAGAAAATTGCCAAAATGAAGATAGCTCTCCAACTTTGACCCCATTCCAGCTCTTGCTTCCTATGAGCAGTGATCTCTTGTGTGTGCCCCACTCCTGTGGTTGCCTCAGCTGGGGAAAATGCATGGAGAAGAATCCCAGGTAGCTTACCCAGTGTTTCATGAAGACCAAAGCATTGGAGAACCTCTGTTCAAATAGTTCCTTGAAGCCACCCTTCTCTGGGAATTTGTCATAGATATGGTAGATATCTGTGGCTTCCACATAATGGTAACTGTAGCTTGGGCATGACAGGCTGGCATGCTCCACAGGTGCTTACATTACTGTGGACAGAAGAGTAGCTGATCTGAGAGTGATGCCCAGAGGGTAGCAGAGTAGACAGACAGCTCTAGTGCCCACCCTATTTATGACCTGGGACAAATTACTTCACCTTTTTTCACCTTCCCCTACTGGAAAAAGAGAGATAGGAAAGGTTTGCTTTCACACAGTTTTCTGAGGAAATATGTATTTGATTAATAAAGTCCTCAGTTTAAAAACTAAGCTACAGAATGGAAAAAGAGCATCCCTTGGTGATTGCCTTTCCCCTCCACAGGCTACTCTGGTCCTTACAGATGACTCTGGTTCCTCAGGAGCCTAGTCACTGAAGAGGACAGAGCAGGGTCAGCCTGCTGTACCTTGCTAGTGTCCCAGAAGACATGGATCAGACATCAGAAGCTCCTTAGCATTCTGTGGGTAAAAGCTAGAGTGGGAGGAAGGAAAGGGGGAGTAGGAATGGGAGGAGGGGACATCAAAATAAGAGGGGAAAATACGAGACATGGGAGGAGCCTGCGAGCTGAGAGAGAAAGGGGAAGCTTGAAGAAATAAGGTAAGACAGGCAAGGGGAGGCTGGAAAGAATGGAGAAAGTGAAAATAAACCCTGAAGAGAAACAGGCAAGAGGCTAAAGGAGGGTTGAAGTCCCAGCCACAAGGATTGGGGACTTACCCTGTGCAGGTCATGCTGGTGCTCCAGGAAACAACGAAAAATCCAGGGTCCAGAACTTGGAGTTGGCCACACTGTTGCCCTGCCACTGGGGTGCCAGAAGTGCAGAGAAATCCAGAAGCAGACTCACACCCAACACAGGTGAGACAAGCACTTGGAATCTGGAATTCAATCTTTGAGTGCTCAGCTATGTCAGTGAGAGCCCTGACTGCCAGGGCCAAGCCCAAGCTGAGGCATTGGGGAGCAATCATTCAGTGGGCCCAAACTTAAGGCAGATGTGTTCTGCAGGGTCTCAGGTCAAATGAAGTGGAGGACATCCTGGGCAGGCATAAGGAACTTCTACCCTTGAGGCTCTCCTAGTCTGGGGAGGAAGACAGGCCACTGAATCAATTTTCACAACACTGCAGAGGCCCTGGGAACAGGAAATTTCCTGGAGGGCTTAGTGTTGCCTCAAATCCATAGAATACCACATGACACACAGGAGGAATGAGTCAACGTTGATCAAGTGGGTCCTCAGTACAACAGGGGAGCTTAGTGTCCATGGTCAGGAAGGTGAGGCTTGAAAGGAGCATGAAGTTCAAGAACAAGTCCTGAGTGCAGACAGGGAAAGGCTAGCCCAAGCCTGAAACTAGCAAGGGTCAGTGCCTGGAACCTAGTTAAGTGAGTCTGGAAAGGTCAGCGAAGGGCTGATGTGGGCTGCTGACAGGAACCAAGAGTACAGAGCCAGCCAAGGGTGCAGACCTAACACAACAGATTCTATTCTTATGTCAAGGATTGAAGCAGGGCTGGGAAATGGCCAGCATTGTTCTGTTGACATTATTGACTTGTAGTATCAGCAGTGGAACCCAAGGCCTTGACAAGCACTCCAGGCAAGCTTCCTGTCACTGGGCCATCTCCAGGCTAGTTTTTCATTTTTGTGCAATTCTAATTACATTTGTGCAGTTCTGCTATAGTTTGAGATACTACAGACTGGATTTGACAATTTTTCAAGAGTGAAGCCAGACCATAAGTAAAGAGGAAATGAAAAGGCATACCCTCAACATGTGGTGGCAGCAGCCTGTGAGGCAGAACTGTAAATTACCCAGGGTTTTCTTCTGGGAGTCTGGTTGCCTCTAGAACTCTGGGTAGAAGCAGTGGACTCAGCACAGGGTAAACAAAGAAAGAGGAGATCAAGCAAGAACAGTCCAGGAGAGAAGACAGCCATGGTGAACACACCAACCTGTACTTAGGGCATCCATTGAATCCTTTCCTTCCTTCCTTTAGCCCCATGGCACCCAGGAATCCGTGCATAGTGTAGGTACAGACGAGAAAACGCAGATACATTATCCGAGTATGAACAGAAATGGCAATGAAGAACACCCCTGCTAGACAGAGGTCTGCAGAGCCCTGGCTGGGCAAACTGGGCACCTAACCTGGGTGGGATCCAGGTGAGTGGTCCAGGAGGAGCACTCTAGCCACAGCCCAGAGGCAGAGCAGGGAGCACAGTAAGCTCAGTCTCAGGAGTCCAGAAAATCTACTGCAGAGCTCAGAGATCACTACATAAGGAACCACGGGGCCTGGAAGCATCTTAGGGCTGGAAATAGCATAATCAGAGAGATGCTTTGAGAACCACAGGGAGCCAGTGAAGAGGTGACTGCAGTAATGCAGACACGAACTAGGTGGATCTGTGTGCAGACTGCAAGAGCATGGACAGAGGGAAGAGAACAGAAAAGAGGACAGGGACATGAGGACTGGACCCAACTCAGAGATGTTCCATATGTGGGTGAAGGAAGCAGTGAGCGGGCACAGGAGTGCCAGGAAAGCCTGAAGGGCCACCACCAGAATGTCACAGCTGGTCACTCTCCAAGGAATGCTGAAACCCCTGGCTGGGACTGCAGTGTGGAAAGGGCTGAGGAACCTGAGAGAAGATTGGAGCCAGTCCACTGAGTGTATCCATGGATGTATGCAATGTACTGCAAGGTCTCCTTCATGTCCCTGTTGTGATCACCTGCAGGTGGAACAGAGGTCAATGAAAATTATTGTTGTCCAACTATGTTCTGAAACCTGGTGCTTCTATCTACTAGCCTGTGGTCTTAGCACATAGCCTTTCAATCTGGTTCAGATTTATTGCAAGATATTCTTCATGGAAGCAGTGGTTTGGATTCTGGGAGGTATGGGTGGGGAGAAAGATGGCAAGATCCCAAGAGTAAGATTGGGTGCTTCCTGCCTTAGATTCCAGCACCATAGTCCCTAGGCCAATGTACAACCTTTCCACACACATGTACTGATTGCCATGAAGCTTCAATAAACATTGGCCATGTGAACCATACAGGAATTTCCAGCCTTCCCTGCTTCTTAGCCTACATTCTCTCCTCAGCCCAGGTAACTCTCAATAACTCTGCTTTGTGGTATCTACATTCCTAACCTGTATAGAAGTGACCTCTGAGCCTCCCTTACCTTTCCAGCTGTCACTAGATCCCCAACCAGATGCCCACAGCCCCAAGAGGACATGGATTAAGGTATCACCTTTCCACATTCCCATAGGTCCCTCAAGATGGCCTTGGTATGGTCAGCTCCAGAGTTATCAGAAACAGGTACAGGCCTGATGTGGCCACAAGCAACTGATGAAGAAAATGAAAACATTTGTTGAAAACAGAAAGAATATCCTCTAATCTAAAAAAAACCCTGCAAAACAGATGAGTTGTAAAGGTGAGAGAAGGTCTTTCAGAATTGTCAAGGGACCATTTCTGCTGTTTCTAGTCTATTGTAATAGGACAGCTATATAGAACCCAACAGTGTCCTTAGAGGAAGATGACACATTTTCTATTCAGATGTTTTTGCTGTGGCCAAAATAAAATACCACAATGACTTTGGGAAAAAGGTACAATTGGCTGATAGGTGGGCAGCAAGCTATACGGATAAAGTGGGAGACACAGCACCAACACTGTAACATCCTTGGCTGGGGGAGTGTAGGATATATACATGGCAGGCCACTTTTTATTCTCCAGAATAGAAAGACAACTGGCTTTCTCAACCTTCCTAATGTCTTACCCTACAGTTCTGCTGCCCCAGGAAACCCTAATAATCTTGGTTTGTGTTATTTACAGTCTTAACCTGTCTAGACAGAGAACAACCACAAAAAGAGTATTTACCTCAAAATGTTCAACAAGCATCTCAGAAGTGGGTTAACTGTCAAGCTACAATGGGAATGAATTCAGACACAGGAAGTGATGTGGTCATCAGGGCCTTACCAGCACTAGGAAAGCAGAACTGGGGTCTGGAGCCTTAGACTACATCCGGACACTCAGCACTATTAGGGGTGACCAATTTTGAAGAAGATAACCAGTTATGGATCCATCCTGAAAATTCAAGCATCATACCCACTCACTTCAACCAACTATCGTATGGAATCTAAACAAGACATTTCAAGACACTGCATTCCTGCCATGAGAATCAAAGGACTCTGTAACCCCTCCCAACTCCCAGGAGTCCTTCCTCATGGAACAGCTGCCCAAGAGATGCAGTGCCAGTTCATCCTGAAGCTCACCCAACTGATGACAGCCCATCACCAGAGAAATGCAGGTCAGAAGAGTGTTAAACATACCTGCTGTGAACTGGGCCTCGGGGTGGGCTCCTGGCACTCCCCTGCACAACTTGCCCACACAGCCTTCCCTTATGCTGAATTATAAATCTGTGAGAATGACATCTGACCAAACCTATTTTGATATGTTTAGATGTTTGAATTTTAAAAAATCAAACACTCCCCTCACAAAAGGCATCTTCAGGCTGTTGGCCAATATCATTGTTGCAGAGAGCTAAAGGATAAAGTCCAGAGTCCAAGTGCGCCAAGAGTGTGAGCCTGAAAACTATTCTAGGAAGAATAGCTTCATCAAGACTGTAATACAGACGTCAACATGATGAAAAGTAGTGTGGTCCAGAGAATATTAGACCAGCTTCCCAAAACCAATGTTAGATCCTGAGATGTAGAGCGCAGCCTCGCCGATAAGGAGAATGCCACATTCAGGATTCTTCTGACAGCATTTATTGAACAGCTCTTCAAGATGGAGAAAAGGGGAAGGACCCCGAGCTCAGAAAGCCCGCTGCTTAAATAGAGCTTTAGGAGACATGCAGATCCCCATTGGCTCAAATCTTTCATCCAATTGTCATACTCGGTTTTCGCGCCATGCGCAGGTGCATTCTCAAGTAAAGCTTCCATGAAGAACCAGGAAGCAGAAGCTGGTGCCATCTTGTAATGGCGAATGCGGCTCCTCACACTGAGATATCTGTCTGGAGAATTTCACAAGACTGGACAACATCTAATCAGATGACTATGTCTAAACTTAGTAGTTTGTACCTCCAAGCATTCTTTGGCATCTTACTTCCTCCAACTCTGAACTCGAAAATGAATTCACAAAATATGGTTTTCTGATTGTATAATTCTGAGCAAAAGTCACTGTGCATTATTTATAAAAGAAATAACTTCATTTGTGGGAAAGGCTTCAGTTAAATGTGACCCTAGGAAAAATGCCTCACACATGTCTTGCTTCCAAATGAATGAGTCCCATATGGTAGGTTGGACAGTGAAGCAAACACTGGTTTTGATGCCCCATGCATTAGCTAGGTAAAGAAACCAGGCCACGGTGGGAAAAGCATGTTCTCTGCCTTAACCCTCATGGACTATAATGTCAATCAGCCTATGTGGAAGGCCTTTTCACCCCGAGCAATACTGACTCCAATCATCCTAAAGATGCAAACATTCAAAGAAGACAGCCTCCTGAGTCCAGGCCACGGAATGTGTCTTTAACATTAAGAGAAGTGTCAGTGGAGGATCATCTCAAGGCTTCATCTGGCTGGTGCATATTCAGCTACTGGTACCAGGCTACAGCAGCAGCAGCAAAAGAGCTGCGGCAACATCAGTGCTGCTTGGAGCCAAGCATCAGCCAGATAGATACAAAGATTTCCTACCTCTGGGCTGTTTACTACAATAGGCTATAGAAGCAATGCAGTGCCCTCCCAAAACATGAAGACTATCTGAAATAGTGTCAGCACTTATACCAGCCAGAAAAATGTCACTAATAAAGCAGTGAAAAGAAAGGTCTCTCTACAGTTAAAAAATATCAAATGACAACTCTCACTATGTCCAAGCCAGAGGTCATTTCAGTGGTGTCTTACCAGTCATTTGTCCTCCCAGAATTATTCCATGCACCAAACCCTGGTGTAGCTACTCCCAAAATGTAAAGAGAAAAGATACCCTTCAGTGTTCAAGTACCTGTGGGTGCGGTTTGGGTCCAGATTATTAGAACTGCACCCAAATGGTCCTATTTCAAGATTTGTTCAAAGAAACAACAAAATCTAGCTACAAATCTGCTGTTTTGTTTGTTTGCTTTTTGTTTGTCTTTACATTTGGGTTGGTTTGGGTTTTGCAAATACTGAAAGAATGTCTCAAACAGACGAAAAAGCTGAGAATAATCAATCACATGCATTGAGGTGGGCAAGAGCACTGCCCAAACCCAAACACTGGCAGGCTGCTTCCCCCACCACTGCCCCTTGGCCAGAGGGCAAACCTAGCTCCTCCAGGTTATCTTTCCCAGACACATGCCCATCTGACTTACCAGCCAGCACCTATGAAAGCACTTTCTCTCAGATTTCTGAGCATTGGACAATTGAAACTTTGTCTCCAATAGATGGCACTTCTTGGACTAAAAGGAAAAAGTATCCTATTGACTTCTACAGACCCAATCTCCTTTCTGGACTACCTGGTTTCTCATCAAAGGTTTCTCATCAAAGCAAGCCAAGAGTCAACTGTACTATAAGTTTTGAAGAAAAAAAATTGTACAATAGCATTGACCAATGCATTCTTTGACTCTTCATATAAGCATGTAGCTTGGCCAATTTGAAAAACTGGACCCTCAGAAAAAAAGCAAAATGGAGGTTGGGATATAACTCAGGTTGGTAGAGTGTTTGTTGAGCATGCACAAACCCATAAACCATGCTGGTATACACATGCGATTCTGCCACTCAGGAGGCAGTGGCCACAGGATGACAAGTCCTACGATAGCCTGGGTTAAAACATAAAAGAGATAGGAGAAAGAACAAAGGTAGTCAGACCAGAAAACAGAATATGTTCTCTAGAAAGAACCTTCACCTTCCCGTGCTTCTGGGCTTCTAACCCTGGCAACAAAGATACAGACATATCAGTAAGAGAGGTAGACTACCCAAGGACATACTTCTTATCCTATCAGAACTCAGAGAAACTATCCAGCTCTGCATTCAAGTAAATAGAAAGAAAAGGCAAGCCTTTCACAAAATTCCACAAGGGAGAAGAAAGCAAATGGTAGTATCCTCATAATGTCCCACCTTGAAGAGCAGCGTCACCAGGCTCTGTGACTGTGGATTTTCTGGCCAGTCCACATGCAGGGCCTACAATGGCGAGGGATCATGTGAACAGGCATTTACCCAAAGATACTTAAGCAGAATATAAATCTGTGGTCCACAAGAAAACAGAACTGGGCTAATAATAACCCAAAGAAAATAATGACTATGATCCCTTTCTTAAGACAGCTGGGAAAGGCAATAGAAGGAGTATCATTGTTAATGCCTGGGACAAACGGTTCTCTTTACTGAGATTATGTGATGATATTTTCATGCTAAATCTCCCACCCTGTAACATTTTGAAGGCTTTTCATAATAAAGCCTTGGCAACACTCAGGCTATAGAAAGGATCTTCTACAGATGAAACTCTGCCTATGTCAACACTCTGTGACATTAGCATCTGGAAAAGACAGAGACATCAAATGGGGAACTGGACCAAACAAGAACAGACAGTAGAGAAAGCATCTGTGTACCATTGAACACTTCTAGTAAGGGGCAAGGCCCAAAGCATTAAGAAGAAAAGCATGTACAGTCATGAGACGATCATGTAAAACCTTTCCCAGGTTGCTAGACAGTAGCCATTTCTGTGGCATCTGCTAGTCACCAGGCCACATGGTAATTCTAAGGAATTAGTTTGTTGATATAGTCAGAGTAGAGAAAACTAGAGTGATCCAAGAGCCACCGACACCAGGACATCCTGCTATTCTTTTTCTTCCTTGTATTTTTTTTGAGACAGTCTCACTTGTAGCCCAAGCTGGCCTCAGACTCGCAGCAGTCCCCCTGCCTCAGCTTCCCAAGTGCAGGTATGAGACATTGTACCCAGTTGGACGGCACAGTTTTTAAAACAATTCTTTGGCTGGCTTGTTTTCCGGTAGTGCTGAATTGGTTTGCAAAGGCGCCAGGAAACAGAGCTGCAGGAAAAAAGAAAGAAATGTTTTCAAGGGTCTTCCCAAAGGTGTCTGTGCTAAGAACAAGCTCCAGAGTGTCCTTTCCTATTTTCAACACAGCCTCTACACAGGATTAGCTTTCTTAGTGGAGAGAAAAGGGCAGCTGTACGGATATTGGAGAAACCATGATTTATGGGTGGTGTGCTCCCTGAGGTCTGGGAGGCATGGCTATTGGTGTGTCAGCAGCAATGTGTGTGTGTGAGCAGCAATATTTATACACGAGAAGGGACTTTTCGGCACTAACATCGGAGAAGAATGTTGTTCATGGAGACCCCAAAATAAAGGCTTATCTAGTGTTACAGAAGCTAGGTGAAGGTTTTCACTAAGTTCAACCCAGTGGCCATTTCAGTGGTATTTCATGTCTCCAAGTGGAATCTCCATATCCTTAAGAATGGATTCAGAATTGGACTGTTCATGATGCTGCATCTGGATACCTCTAGCTATACACAATAACTTGGGCTTAGTGAAAAATTCTATGTAACTTTTTTTGTTAACAGAAAGCTTTTTCTTCTATCCCAATTGGTGATATTTTCTTTTATTTAATGATTTGAATTTCTTTTTAATTGTGTATCTCTCTCTGTGTGTGTATGTGTGTGTGTGTGTACATGTGTATGTGTGTTTATGTATGTGTTTGGGTATATGTACATGTACACTATACTTTTGCCTGCCTGGTGCCCTCAGAGGCCAGAAGACAGCATCTGAGCCTTTGATACTGGAGGCACAGAACAGTGGTGAGCCACCGTGTGGCTGGGAATCAAACCTGGGTCCTCTGCAGAAGCAAATGCTCTCACCCCTGAGCCCCCTGAGCCCCCACCCCCTCCAGCTCTCATTTGTTTTGCCTATTTCAGGCAAAAATCCGAATTCCTCTCTCATTTATACAATACTGTTACAAGCCTGTGATCAGAATATGGCCTCTGCCTGCTGAGGTGCTTCTCTGCAGCCCTGCTTCTGAGTCATCCTTTCTCTCCCTTTTCAGGGTGTTCAGTTGAAGTATCAGTTCAGAGGGTGGCAGGCTAGATACATGGGACACTCAACAAAATGCCTGCCAGGACATCACCAATAGGCACTGGCTTGGGAATTTTGACTTTCAAAAGCTTTGCCATCTTTTCCAAGATGACGTGAGGTTTATAAATCTTTTAGATTCAGTGAAGTTTGTCACCTTTGGTCACACACGTGCATTCCTCACCTAGTACTAAAATATCAAAAATTATGAACAAGAAGGGAGGGATAGAACTAAATTAGATGTCAATCTTCATTAGATCTATTCACCTGTTAAGACTTTCCCTAGAAGAGTGTGTGCTCTCTAATTTATCATCAAATAGACTTTTCTCCCCCAAACTAGCTTATTCCAAATTGTTCTTATTAGTCCCCCCCAAAAAAAACTGCTATATCAGATATTCTTCCTGTCTCCTGAGGCACACAGGTATGGATCTATTTGCCTTGGTCATTATAGAATTAACTTACAGAATTCTGTGTCTGGAGATTTCTTTTGTTACAGTGGCTCTGTCAACCAAGTATGATGAATAGACTTCATTTTACAGCCAACCATGCCCATTGAGATTTTTAGGTGTTCATATACATCTTCTGTGGTGTAAGGAAGTCAGTATGGACTTTTGCCCTCATACCTTTTGTCCTCAGAATATACTGCTGTCAGGGATAAGGTATTCAATATCTATGGGTAGATATCAATAAATATCTAAAGTCATCCCTGAAGAAATTACTTTTCTACTTACAAAAAACTTTCTAGCCTTTTCTTTTTCTTACTGGCTGGTGGAAAAACTGCCCAGCCAATTTGAACCATACAAGAAAATACTGGCTAATTTTTAACACTCATTTCTCCTCTTGACTACTATCACTCACTCTGGTTCCTTGTGTAGCCTTGAGAACAGCCTTCTGCAATTCCCGTGAAACCCAGGAGTCTAGCCACCCCTATGCAGGGCAGACAGAACACAGTTTAAACTCATTCAGAGCTTTTTCCTGTTATATCTTTTGTGATACTGGGCAATGACAGCAAGGTTCGCTCTCTCGACCATGCCATCAGAAAGGGAAACACCAGGTACTGTACAGTACACTGTCTTGGCACACTGCAAAGTTTGGGCCTTGGGTATTAACTTCTTGGTTTCTTTGTTGGTTGGTCTGTTTAAGGCAGGGCTTCATTATGATACATTGAGATCCTCCTGCCTCTGCCTTCTAAGTACTGGAGTTACAAACATGGATACCACATCCATCAAAACAGCCTTTTAGATTAAGATACTTTTCACTTAGAATGAGCCTACCAAGCTGTTAACCCCGTAAATGGAGAGCATCTGTTATTGCTGACATAATTAGTGAAGGTGAGGTGATGCTAGCCACATAGACATATCTATAATCACAGTACTTGAGAGGATAGAAACACGAAAATCTAGAATTTGAGACTATTCTTCCTATAGTCCAGACTAGCCTAAATTTACTGTGTAGCTCAGGCTAGTATCAACCTCCTGAAAAATCTTTCTGCATCAGCCTCCAACTGCTAGAATGACACATGAGCTGGTACCTGTGATCATTTGTTTGTTTATCTTATTGCTACAGTGAGCATCAAGCCTGGGACTTTGAGCATGCTATGCTAACACTCTACTACTGAGCTATATCTTCAGGCCATGGCAGGTGTTTCATAAAAACAGAAAATACTAGACATCACGTATACCTGTACCCAGCTTCTTGAAACACTGAAGGAGGAAGATTCCTTGATCTCAAGAGCTTAATCAAGGATGGCCTAGGAAACATAGTATGACTCTGTCTCAAAGTAAACATACTAACATACAGGGAAGGGGGGTAGAGCGAGGGATGGAAGGAGATACTTGGGGTTACAATTGGAAGCCAAAGACCAAGGAATTCCAGCTAACCATCAGAGCCAGGAAGAGGCACAGAGAGCCCTAATAAAGGTTTTATATATTCCTATTGTAAACCCAGTACAGTTTTAGCATACTTCTGTCAACATCCTAAGAATTTTCTGAGAGAATGGATGCTGGCTATTGAATTTAGGGCTTTGTGGATGCCCTGTGCTGTATACTCAGGCCCAGAACATGAGGTAATAAATTTCCGGACTGTGGCACTTGGATGTGGAAGCCCTTAAAAGCCACTGCAACTGATTTTAAGTCCCACTCTTCCGTTTATGTTCCCATTTGACTCCAGTGTACCTAGGTTGGATTTCTTCTCATGTATGCTGCTTAGTACTTTTAGTGATTTCAGACCCATAAATCTAATTTTCAATAGTTTGGAGAAAGAACTCTGCCTCTTTTAAAAACAAACTCATGTCAATTCTCAAACTCCCTTCTGGGGTGCTAGTGGAATTTAAATTGGAAAGTCCATTTTAAATATCTCCCCCTCTTTCATATCCACTTCACTTCCTTCTATACCTCCACACTGACTGTAGACCGTTTCTTAAGTTGGGGTCTTCTATTTTCACTTACTATGTAGAGAGGTGTCTCAGTAAGTATATCTGTTGAGGCTTACAATTTAATAACGCTTAAGAAAGCCTGGTAGAAGTTAACAGTTTCCCCCTGAGCAGCGAATTCTTAGTTCACTAGTAGACTTTTCTCAGTTTCAAGACTTGCTCTCACTACTGAGTGGGCTGGGTTCAAATGAGTGATTCCTGTGCCTCATACTCCTAAGAGTGTGCCACCACCACAGAGCCAACCTTTCAACCTTTCTTCATTTTAACTGGTGACAGTCTAGAATAGGCTGTCTTTCTAATCTGTCTTCAGACAAAGAGTGACCACATATTAAAGTTTACAAAATGTGTGTGTGTGTGTGTGTGTGTGTGTGTGTGTATACACGTGCATGGCAGTGCATTGTGGAAGTAAGAAGACTCCTAGAAGAAATCCATTCTCAGCTTCAATCTGGGGATCCTGGGGATCAACTGAGATCATTAGATCTGGTGACAAATAGCTTTATGGGCTAAGCCATCCTGATGGTCCATGTACTAAGTTTTTACCATACATAGATATATCAGAGGAATAAGTAAGTTTCTTAAAGGTACTGACCATGCCTTCTCCTTCCTTTCCTTTTTACTTCTCTACTCCATGGGATACCCACATAACTTACT